>NC_057801.1:11405014-11434397 GCF_018294505.1 Triticum aestivum | reverse complement strand
GATAAGGTGCGTAAGTTATCAGGTCTGCGATGTGCGAGTACCATGCTATTCACACAAAAGTTCGTCAACTCCCCCCTCCCCTTCGGTCGCCAAAGTTATCAGGACAGGGGTAAATAAGTTCTCGGGTCTGCAAATGTGTGAGTTATCATGCTATTCACAAAAAAATTACCGGAGGATATTTGATCAACTCCTCGAAGAAAAAAGAAAAAAGGAATCAACAGGGAATGGTCAAAAAGTATGATGTGCATTCTTTTGCACATTGAATAGTCTAGCTGAGCCGGTTAGTGTGTGTTTCACATTAGTATGAAGTCCAAACAACTCCCTCCCTACATTAGTATCAAAAAGTATGTTTTCAAACAACTCCCTCCCTACGATCAAAGTTATCACGGTGTTTGTACATGAGTTATCAAGTCCACGGTGCGTACGAAGTTATTAGGAGAGAGGGGGGGTATGTTTTCAAACAACTTCCTCCCCTCCCACCACCCCTGGACCAATGTTACCATGGTATTTACGCGCAAGTTATTACATATACGGTGCGTGCAGTACCACACTATTTAAAGGGAAGTTATCAGTGATGTTTTTAAACAGCTCCTCCCCGGATCAAAGTTATCACGTTGTTTGCGCATGAATTATCAGGTTTGTGGTGTGTGAAATATCATGCTATTTACGCAGAAGTTGTAGCCTGTAGGAGGATGTCTTCAACTTTTTCTCCAAGGTCAAAGTTATCACCATGTTTGCGCATGAGTTATCAGGTTTGTGGTGTGTAAAATATCATGCTATTTACGCAGAAGCTGTAGGGCGATGTCTTCAACGTTTTCTCCTGGGTCAGAGTTATCACTGTGTTTCTGCATGAGTTATCAGGTTTATGGTGTGTAAATTATCATGTCATTTGCGCAGAAGTTGTAGGGGATGTCTTCAACTTTTTCTCCTGAGTCAAAGTTATCACCGTGTTTGTGCATGAGTTATCAGGTTTATGGTGTGTAAAATATCATACTATTTACGCAGAAGCTATAGGGGATGTCTTCAAATTTTTCTCCTAGGTCAAAGTTATCACCGTGTTTGTGCATGAGTTATAAGATTTATGGTGTGTAAATTATCATGCTATTTACGCAGAAGCCGTAGGGGATGTCTTCAACTTTTTCTCCCTGGGTCAAAGTTATTACTGTGTTTGTGCATGAGTTATCAGGTTTATGGTATGTAAATTATCATGCTATTTACACGGAAGCTGTAGGGGATGTCTTCAACTTTTTGTCCTGGATGAAAGTTATCAAGTTTATGGTGTCTAAATTATCATGCTATTTATGCACAAGTTATTGAAGGGTGTATTATCCCACATGTAGCTCGATAACTACAAAAATTAACCATGTTGATAATTATATTACATCTAACCCAATAACTGCATAGTAACCATGTTGGTAACTATAATACGTCTAGTCCGATAACTACAAAATAACCTTGTTGGTTACTATTACGCATAGTAGCTATGTTGTGAGATGGTGCAGCCACTCTTCAAAATTTTGGTGCGGGAGAGGACGCGCCGTGGACACTCCCAATCTACTCAATTCCTCCCAAATCAAGTACACGCTGAAGCATTGTTTTCATAATTGATTGAACATTCTTTTCCTTGATCTAAGATTATTTCGTATGAATCCTTCTCATCACCTGATTACAGAAAAGTAAAAAATAAAAAAAATCTCCTGAGTCAAAGTAACCGCGGTATTTATACTAGTTTGTTATGACTATGTCAACTAAATTACCATGCGTTTTACATCAAAATTACTGAGGGTATGCTTCAACAATTTTGCTTGGATCAACATTTGTGTAGGTACAAAGCCTCGACGATAGCTTTAAATTTCAGAATTGACTAAGGGGGTGTTTGGTTCAGGGACTTTTTAGTCCCAGAGACTAAAAAAAAGTCCCTAAAAAGTCTCTAGGAACCAAACAGGAGGGACTTTTTCTACAGGGACTAGAAAAAGACTCTACTAGAAAGTCTTTTTTGATTAGTCCCTGGGACTAGAAAAAGTCTTAGGGCTTCTAAACCAAACACCCCTTAAGGTAGATGCTTCGCTCTGTTTTTAGCAAGATCAAATCTGAAGACATTTATTGTCTGTATAGCATACAATTGAAATGTGTAGTTTCAATGTCCATCAAATGTTGTGGTAGCGTAGTGGCCAGTGCCTCTTTGTCTCACGTAGTTGACATGGGTTCGAATCCTGTCATTAACATCCTTTTTTTTACTGTTAAAACAATACAATGGCAAGAGATAAAATGGGCTACCTCGCCCAAAAATCACGGCGACCTCCCACTAAACGCTCCCTGCGAAAATCGCGGCGACCTCCCACTAAACGTGAAACCAGGACGGCAGGATTTTAGCTTTGTTGTTTTAGTAATAATAATAAACATGATTATAAGATGTGTATAAACTTACTATATATAAAATTCAATCACAAAATATAATACTATACAATTAGAAGATGCAAAGGTCCATTGCACAAAATCCATATGAAAAAGGATCACAAGACCATGTCCGCGCGCGTCACTTTGCTAGTTGTGTAGAATAGTGATTCGGCGTGCCATCGTTGATTACTAGGAGTCCTACATGAAATAATCGACCGGTTTTTCGGATTCGGACAAGCCGGGCGTAATTGTCGGGCGTAATTAAGTGCCAAGTCCGAACGTCCTAGTAGTATCCGTCCGTACCTGGTAGGAGTATTTTTTTCGACAAAGACCTGGTAGGGGTATCCTCCGTGTTGGCAACTCGTCCGGAAGCTGAATGGGCGGAGCTACCATTAAAAGTAAAACCCCGAAGCCCGCAAATCTCTCTTTAGACATGCAGCTAGCTGTTCAATGCATGCGCAAGCACACACACAACCAGCCGAGCAGTTTCTTGGTTCAGTTCAGATACCACAACAGTTGGGACCCCAGCGACAACCACGTCGGCATAGACGTCAATTCCATCAACTCCACAACCTACACAAACGTGACCAACCTACTCGCGGGTGACGACGCCATCATGATCGCCCAGATCAGCTACGACCATTGTACAGATGTTCTAGCCGCCCGTCTCCAGATCCAGGGCGACGAGACGCTCAACAACATGTTTACGTACGTGAACATGAAAGGGGAACTGCCCCAACAAGTTGCAATAGGTTTCTCCGCCGCAACTGGTACCTGCGCCGAGCTGCATCAGGTGTCATCTTGGTCATTTAGCTCCACTCTAGATGCATGACGCCATGGTGGCTACCAGTATCATTCCACGGCGACGTCGACCACTGGTGCCTGGTGCTAGTGCCTTCTGCAGTAGCAGCTTTTGTCGTATTGCCCTGCAGTGTCGCTGCCGTCGTCGACGCAAACGTAAGCACGCCGAGTTCGAGAGAGGGGTAGGCCCTAGGTTGTACCGCTACAATGAGCTCGCGGCCGAGGAATTAGAGCCCAGTTTTGTACTTCGCTCCGAGGACCATAATTCCTGGAGACGGTCCTGCCACAACACAACACCGCACAACAAAGAGGAAGAGAAAAGCACAACAAAGAGGAGGAGAAAAAAAAAACACCGGCAAGATACAAGGGTGCTCAGGAGCAACAACAAAGCCCAGACACATAAGCATTAGGCATTGGGGCCCTCAACCATGATCAAAGGACCGGAGCGAAGGAGGAGGCTGGTTATATAGCAAGCTCCCCATACAAATAGCATTGCTATTACTAATAAAGATTTACAGTTGATGGTTGCTGTCTGATTGTCTCTCCCGTTCCTCCCACTTGAACGTACATGTGGCTCCAACGCGCGGCCGTGCGTGACAAGTCAGCTTGACCAGGCAAGGAAGGGACGAGACGACTGCGATTGACAGGTCGTCACCCGCGACCCCGCCGGAGACCTGCGATAGCCAGCATACAATAACTGGAACCGCGTCAATGGTGGCCTTGGCGGGTTCTAGCTACTCCTACGTAGGCCTCCCTGGCCCAACCGCACTGTGATTGAATTTTTCAACAGCTTGCATAAATTGACGGGTGTACATTGTCTTGTACTCTCTTCGTCCAAAAATAAGGGGTGTTTGGGAGCCCTTCGCTCCTCAACTCTGCTACGGGAGCCGGCGGAGCCGCACCGAACGCGTCAACTCCATAGATTTCATAATCCGGAGCGAAGCGGAGCAGCCCGTAGTACAAATCGTTGGAGTTGGGAAAGTGACGCTCCACCCGCTCTGTCTCGATGCCTCGTAAAAATTTTACCAGCCACATATCGGTTCGAGAGAAAAAACAGAAAACAGAACCCCACAAATCTCTCGTCCTACCCGCTTGCCCCGATTCCCTTTCTCCATAAGCACACGTCGAAGGGCTGGAGTTGGCTGCCGAACGTTTTGCAAAATTCCAAAATATGCAAGTAAAGTTGGGAGTTGAGAAGTAAGTGTTAGACCCCAAATCGCGGGAGCCCTTGCCTTAGGTTTTTCTCGCATCCATGTTGTCGTACGAAACGGACATGGGCGACCCGTTGCCGCCCCAAACGAACGAAAAAACAGCGCAAAACGGACTTTCGTTTGGGGTCGTGCGCTGCAGTTGGCCTAACCGCGTCGATATGGATCATTTGTGACATTTCTCCCATTGGCACCTTCGTTGATGGATGCCTCCCTGGCCCAACCGTGCCGTGATTGAAATTTTCAATAGCTTGCATGACTTGACAGCACACCGGGAAGCAGTCACTCACGTACTTCCATGGCCAGCTGGAGTAGACTGACGGAGTACACTGTCTTGTAGTAGTAGAGTCATGTGCTAGTACTCCCTTTGATACATTCCTTTTTATCCATTTTAATAACAAGTATTTTCGGACGGGGGAGTAATAGTATACCAGTAGCTTGCAGCAGTATCATTGGAATATTCAGGCCTTGATGTTGCCTGGTTTGTGTTAAGAAATAAAATATATGATCAATTGTATGGGATGCCTCTCAGAAGGTATCTGTTGGGGAAGAGGTGTCTCCCCAACACACCCCTTCAGCCTGTATATAAGTGGGTCTCCACATTGCAATGGAATTGGTGGATCATTTGTTTCTCTTCTTTGTCTCTTTTACTTTGATACTACAACACGTTATCAGCACATAGACTCTCCTAAGAGAGCAATAGGGCGACGGTTGCACTGACGGAGCGATTTCATCGACCAGGCAAGACTCACGGGCGGCGCTTGATTCTCGGCGGCCTCTGGCGTGGCTGCCCGTGACGGCGGCCCCTTAGGCACAGCCGTCTTGACGCGTGGCACACGACAGCCACAACAAGCAACGACAGCGGCGGTTAATCCCAATTTGCAATGAAGAAAATTATGGATCTTACGGTTGCTTCTTCGGCGCTGGAGAAATTAATCGGCAACCACGATTCCTGGGAGGAGACGAGCATGCTGCATGCATTGCTATGCATTCATCCCTATAAGAAATCAATCAAGGAGAAAGCCAACTTCCATTGTCTCTTTGTGATTAACATGATCCTTCGACTGATAATTTTTCCTTGAATCAGCGATCGTTTCGAATCACTCGTATAATCCTCGACGACGGGGACGCACGGCATCCTGGTGCGGTTCTTTGCGTACTCCGTCGACTACAGCGCGGCGCAGTGCGGCTTCATCCAGCGCGACAGTGCGCGGAGTGACGGCAGCGAGGCTGGCTGTGGCGGAATGACGACGGCAAAGGCATGCATGCATCAGGAAATCAATCGACAAATGCAAATTTGTTGTCTTCTTGTGATTAAGAATTAAGAAGACTCTCTCTGATTCGTTGTGCTTTTCTAGGAGAACTGCTTCATCGAATCAGTCATGAAAGGCCTCGTACGGAGCAATCTGGTACTCATACGTCACAACAACGATGGATTTGTAGTGGCCACGACCTTCGGTTCCGTCGCAGCGCAACGGCGTCTACATCCCGACACGATTGCGCCAAGACAAGCGACCATGCGAGGTTAGTTGTGCAAGTCGACGCGCTCCGGCGCAGACGCTCGTGGCTGTGGCCTCTTGTGGCGCCGAACGGCCGGTACCCCATCGGATGGCGCCCTTCGGCCAGATGGCCTTCATCTCTAGGCCACCGGCGGCGGTTAGGGGAAAATTCCCCTCAGGAATTTGTAACCGCACGGGGGAAGGATGAGAAATCGTATCTCTTTGGCGATTTTACAGATTAGCTTCTAGATTATTTGATAATCCTGCAGAAGTCCCTGTAATTTTATGTTTAGCCTCAAGCTTATTGAGACTTGTGATTTAGCCCTCTGGCTTATTCAAAATTACAGTAGAGCGGCCGCGCTCGTTGGACTTTATCAAGCCATTGGGCTTGTTATTTTCAGCACTTTAACCATAAGGTTATTTTTATTTGCGTTTTATGCCCTAGGCTTCAGAGCAAATATACATGATAGACCATCAGGTCTTGCTGAATTGCATAATAATTGATTATGCATCATTTTACATCAGGTAAAATGACCGTTTGAGGCCCCAAGTCCTCATATATGTTGCACAAGTATGTTTATACTTCTGCATTTATTTGTATTACATGTGTAATACTGTTGCAAAACAATATGTTGATTCCATTATTTGCATTAAATATGGAACTCGCTTGCAAATTTGGGAAACATAAGGTAGTGAAGTGGTGTATGAAACTGCCTGACTATGTCAATTTTACATTTCTCACAAGGAAATGGACAAATGCTATCTACTGCATAACTGTAGATTATTCACCATTATTGTGTGGTCTACGTGTCATTCCGACATAATGACTACCTTCAATTTGGCACACAGCTTATAGATTGCATTATGGCAACAAATTAATTCATTCACAACTGTGAGGTCTACACCATCATGTGGTGATTACTTTCAATGTGTTTTTAATTGACACAAGGTTGTGAGATGCTTCATAAGAGTGAGGTCTACACTACTCAGTAGTGATTATCTCCATGTGTTCAAAGCAAAAGTGATGGCGCAAAACTTATGACATAGCCATTATGAGGCCTACATTGTTGGTGCCTACCTTCATGATGTTTTTCCAAATACTTGTCAATTTCATAGCATTTGTCATTGGTTGTGACTATAGTGTCAACTACTCCATCAGGAGATGAAGCCAAGGCAATGGTGACTATGCTGCATATTATGCTATGAAGAGAATTATGCAAAACACTTGCATATTTTGGTGATTACCTTCCATGCATACACAACTTATGGGACGCCATCATAGCTATGAAGTTTCATGCACAGCTGAGAGGTTCACGCCATTTTATGGTGATTACCTACATGTGTTATAAATAACATAAGGTTGTGGAGGCTATGATCAATGAGAATTGTCCATAGGAGTGAGGCACCACTAGGTGGTCGACTATCTCTATGTGTTTTAAGGAAATTAAAGGTTTGTCCCTTTTGAGGTGACTACCTTTACTTGGAAGATTCACACCAAACCGTGGTGTTCTTCTGGAAGGCTTGCCCTATGGGTCACTAAGAATCACCATCGCCATGATTATGCTTAGCCATAGCATTTTCATCCTACTTAATTTACTGAAGGTAAATTAATGCATGCGAATTTCATGCAACATATGGCTGACCTTTTTGGAAAGGAAATGCGATGAGATGACATTTGGTGGGAGTAACTATTTAAGATGGGTCATGGACATTAAAGATTTTGTCGACCTAGAGCCTTGTTGCCACAGAAACTCCACCTGCAGAAAATGTCATATGGCTATTTATAAATAGCTAAGAATATGCATATTTGCATTTATGTGCCATCGCAATGGCTCGGTTCTCAAACTGAGTATGTAATGGATAATGAATATCCATTTTCCCTCTAAGGCTTCATTGAAGCGAGATATATTGTTATAAGCATCACACGAATGATTATTCATTCGTATTAAGGACTTCAAGTCTGTTGAGGCTTATTATTCTGTTGTCTATAAATCAACACTAAGTTGAGATTATGTGATAAGGCGGCTCCAGATACATATCTGACTATAAGTCCTTACTGCACTTTATGTTCTCCTAGGATGGTAAACAGAAATATCATCTTTGTTTCAGATTGCAATGCTTGAAATTCATGCTAGTACTCTTAGTACTAAGCAATAATGGTTAGAGAACCACGAGGAGTTGAATGTAAAGTGAAGAGAAAAAAATGACAAGCAGAAATTGAGCGTATATCTCAAAAGGGAATGGATCATTTAATTTAAATGATCATAATGGCAACTTTCAAGTCTGTCAAAATGGTGGTTTTAGGAAATGATGTACTAATGATTACCAATCAGTCAAGTATTGGGTTGAATCATACCACCGACTCACTGAATGCAAATGATTTTAATGGGATAAGTCTGAAGTTCTACTTCAAAAGGAAACAACCAGAGAATATTCTGGCATAATAGAAGGAGAATAGACTCCTCTATATTGATGGTATGCTTGTGGAATGATATTCCGAAGATATTTTGGAGATCTCGTGTAGTCTCCTAGTTATCCCTAAATATCATTAGCCTATAATTGTACTACTACATATAGTATAAATTGCAACATCTTGTCCCTCGGACATGATAGTTGAGATAATTGAGTGTATGAATCAGTTCATACTCAATCTTATTGCATACTAATAATTTTTCCTCCTTTATCATCAAGGTATTGGATGATTAGAGAAATTATTGACAATTCTGTTGGCCATAACTTGACAAGTTGCAATATTTCCAACAATCATGAGATTGTTTTGTGCATTGCACGTGACATTGTGGAATTAATTTTAAGGCACTCTCACCTTAAAATTTGAAATGAGCCATCCAATATTCTTGATTGCATTCAAGAATATGTTTGGATTATTCAACCATTATCTGGGTTATGTTGGTACTTCATGGTGTTAATAGACGCATCTAAAAGATGGTCTTAGATGTGTATCATCCACACAACACCATGTGTTTACTGAATTAATTGCTCAAATTGACGAATTTAGAGCAAATTATCCTAACATGGGATAATGCCATTGGAATGCAAATGTCGTTGAAGTTGATTCACGAGCATTCAATGGTTATATTCAGTATATAGTACATAACCAGAATGGTTTGGCTTGATCTCTTTGAAAGAGATTCAATATTGCTTTGCCAATGTTGCAGAATTGTGATTTACCAACATTTTGTTGATGGTAACATGCGGTCTCACACTCCGCATATTTGGTCTAAATGAGATCAAATGATACTGCATCCCCTTGCAGTTTGTACGTGGAAATAAGTGAAGTATTTCCCATCTGCGGTAATTCGGTTGCATACCGATATCACCACCCCAGCGTACATCATGGGCCTTCACATATGGTTGGGATCTATGTGAGGAATAACTATGGTATGTTCGTTAATCCGCCGAATATACCTTAACCCTAGCAAGGGAGTTATTTGCAGCCCATACACTATTACTTTTGCAATAAGAACATTTTCTGGCATTAGGGGAGATGAGTACCACAGAAAATGCCAGAAAATGGATAAGAAATGTCATAGACATTTTGTCCACGTACTTAAGAATCTGAACTCCAGGTTAAGGTTATGAGAAATTTGCAGCATATTGCAAATAATCTGCCAAGTATATTTACTGACGACAAAGGTGTTACTTTGGTCAAGTACCAGAGCGAGTGGAGGTACCTAATAAACCACTTGTCTCCCTAGATGAGAGCAAGAGGGGGAGAATTCTGGTCGCATGAGATTAAGTTCTCAAGTGTTTCAGCAGAAATAGAGGAGATTGATCCCTCGATCGGTAAATATGATTCAACCTCGGGTTGAATGACACCCGACGGATGCGCGACATCCAAAGTCCAACACATATGTGCACAGATTTTTAGGTGTTGGGACATCGAAACACCTTGACTCCGTTGTTGTGGGAAATCACAGGGAGTTAAGAGGCGTAATAAGAATTCCACAATGATATTGATTCAGGAGAATCGTATATGAGAAAGTCTACATATGTCGAGATAAATTCTTCTCGAGAATTGCTAGAATCCTTTTGGGCCCTGAACCAAATCTATTGAGAGTGTTGTTGCACTTATATTGGTTCAAAGGAAAGGAAGCAATTAAGGAAAAGTGGCACTCGCTCATCAAAGAGAGGTATTTACCATTGTAAAACCTGCTTCTCATAAGTATCTTCCAGAGGGAAGAAAAGTGAATTTTTGTTTGGAAGCAAAAATAAATGAGGTGGTGAGAAAGCGAGGGTTGTAGCACAAGGGTTTTTCGCAGAGACCTGACATTGGTTACGATGTAGCATACCTTCTTGGTATAAGTGGAATTATGTTTCGGTACTGAATATTAATGGCAGAACAGATCCATATAGGTGATGTATGTAATGTCTACATACTCCGATGGGTCAATTAGTTTGGATGTATATATTGAAGTCATTGAATGACTTAATATCATGAATCCAAAGGTAAATCGCAACATGCATGTGTGGAACTTCTTAAGTCATTCTATCACTTGAAGTAGTCGGAGAATTGTGTGGTGCAACCGACTAAGTGAGTTATTCCTTGACAAGGATTACTCTCTCATACTAATGATTGTTGACGTGTATTCATGAAGTAATCCTTAATCGGATTTTACATCACCTTAATTTATGGTGTTGATGATCTTATAATCAAAGTCTATATAAGACATGAAATACACACAATCATGTTAAGACGGATATTTGGGTTAAACCAAATTATGCTAAGTTTATGACTTGAGCATACCCCCCTAAGATATCAGTCTTCATATATCCAGAAGTATTGGAGAAGTTCAATATGGATATATTATATTAAAGACACATTTGGTCATATTATACCTAATATGGTATACAAATCCTTGAGACATAGGGGAGATGGTGAAGTGATAGTTGGACACAAAGTGCCATATCTAAATACCATCAAAGCACTCATATATTTTGCAAAATATGTCAGGCCTGATACTATAGTTTTTGGCAATTTATTGAGAGTGCAATTCCTCAAAAGGTATAAGGTTTGTGTAAGGAATATCCTCAGATATATTCAGGGCACAAAGGGTCTTGATCAATTTCATCCGGAAAATCAAGATGGGACCATGGTTTGCTATATTGATAGTGGCAAATTATCTGATCCCACAATGCCATATCAAAGACTAGGTTTGCTGGAAGAATATTTTGAGGGAAGTCTTCAGAATAGACTCTAAACGAGTCCTTCCAGTAATCATTCTATTTTATTTGAAGCATCACAAAATGTTGATGACTTCATAGAATGATTGGCCACATGTGAACATGTGGTGATTATCATTATCTACCAAGATAATGTCACTTGTATTGCTTATGGGTTATATTTATCCTTGTGAATTACAGAAATGTCAGAGGATAATACGCAAACAGATTATTGTGATATTCACAATGTCTCTATCAATGTTTATGTTCCAGAACTAGGTTCATGAAATTGGTATGAGATATTCTTGAGGTTTGCAAAGTTCAAGGGGAGTAAAATCCCAAATAATAACCTGTTGGTAATCTTGTGATCACTCATATTGTACTCTTTTTCCCTTTATGAGTTTTCCGTGATGGTTTCTCATATAAGGTTTTTAACGAGACAATATAAATACAAGTGCGGACGTATGTCATATGGTTTCTCCTTATATTTTTTCCACTGGGTTTTTAAAGGAGTTTTCGGTGGCATATCGTTATAATGTTTCTCCTCAAATTTTTCTCGTAGGGTTTTTAGGAGGAGTTTTTGGATTGAAATATATAGATGATGAATTGATCAAGGGGGAGTGTTAAGAAATAAAATATATGATCATTTGTATGGGAGGGATGCCTCCCAGGAGGTGTCTGTTGGGGAAGAGGTGTCTTCCCAACACACCCCTTCAGCCTGTATATAAGTGGGTCTCCACATTGCAATGGAACTGGTGGATCATTTGTGTCTCTTCTTTGTCTCTTTTACTTTGATACTACAACAGTTTGAACAACTTTTGTTGGCTACTCCAGTGTAATTGGAATATTCGTTCATGCATGCATGCATTCACACCTTACGTTACGTTTTTCTCGCATCCAAGTCGTCGTCGGTCGTCGGCTGGAATGGGTCATTGCATAATACTACTAGTACTTAAACAACTCAGTACCCAGAGCATGCAGGTCCCAGCGACGCAGCAAGGCAAGCAAAAGCCCCTCAACCCGTCCATGCCGTCCCACAGATCAGCAGCTGCAGCTGCACCTGTACTAGCAGTGCTAGTAGTATGGCTCGGCGGGGTGCTGCTTGGAGTTGGAGCAGCACTGCCCACACAGCCTAGCAGCAGGTGCCAGAGAGAATGCGGCGGCGTACACTCCCTTACCCGTTCGGTATCGTCGGGCCCGGGCCCGAATCGCCCGATCCCGACAACTGCGCCATGCCTGGCTTCGGCCTGACCTGCAACGAGACCGGGGTTAATGGTGGCCGCACGCCATTTTATTACGACCTGGAGGTCGTCGGCGTCT
Source organism: Triticum aestivum (assembly GCF_018294505.1). NCBI lineage: Eukaryota > Viridiplantae > Streptophyta > Magnoliopsida > Poales > Poaceae > Triticum > Triticum aestivum. The sequence continues at coordinate 11,421,991 of NC_057801.1, read as the reverse complement.
CGCTGCAGCAGGGTCAGGCCCGGATGAAGATGAGCATCTCAACCTACTGCTACAACAACGCCACCCAGGGCATGGACCCCGTCCCGTGGGGGCTCGACCTCACGGGCACGCCCTACAGGTTCGCCCACACCAACAAGTTCACCGTCATCGGCTGCCAGACGCTGGCGTACATCGTGGGCGAGCGCGCCGACGAGTACACCAGCGGCTGCGTGGCCATGTGCCGGAGGGGAGGCGACGGCGACGTCAGGTCGGCCTCACCAACGGCTCCTGCTCCGGGATAGGGTGCTGCCAGACTGCCATCCCCAGGGGGCTGCAGTACTACGACGTGAGGTTCCCCTCCACCTTCAACACCACGGAGATCCACGACGTCAGCCCCTGCAGCTACGCCGTGCTCATGGACGACTCCGACTTCACCTTCCAAGCGAGCTACGCGACCTTGCCGGGGTTCAACAACACCTTCACCGGAGAGGCGCCGCTCGCGGTGGACTGGGTTGTCGGAGAGGAGTCGTGCGACGCGGCGCGCAAGGATCCCTCCCCTATGCTTGCCTCGGCGACCACAGCGAGTGCTTCGACTCGCTCAATGGACCCGGCTACTTCTGCAACTGCTTCAAAGGCTTCCACGGCAATCCTTACCTGCAAGATCCGGAGCTAGGATGCAAAGGTACGTAGAAACTCAAAAACAATACATATGGCTAATACTCATCTATATATTCATATGAGAGTTAATAGAGTATCATCTACTTCTCTGTCATTTGAATTTACGGCGTAGATTTCAGTGGATTTATTTTTCCATTTGATTGATTCTGTTTTTTATTTTCGGTTTCCGGTTTCATTCTTTTCACACACCACACGGCTATATTTACACGTCCGTCTAGAGCGCACAACTGCTTGCCCATCGGCCATGCCTAATTGCCATTAAACATCCACCAATTTATTTATTTATTTGATATTTTTTTGCCTTTTTCTATTGGCGCACGCAACCACACTTGCACGTCCGTCAGACCACGTGCAACTTCAGTTGCACCCGATGCATCTGCGTGCAACTATAGCTGCACAACTGTGTGCAACGGTGTGCAACTGCTCATCTGATGTGTGCAACTGCATGTCCATTGGCCGCGTGCAATCGCGGTGGGCGTTCACCGAATGTGTGCAACTATATTTACCTTTTTTTTAAGAAATATAGTAATAATATCAAGACACAAAAAATAAGTGAAAAAAGAAGAGAAAAGGGAACAACAACAAAATCCCGTGTTGATGTCACCTAGATGAGATTTAGTTAATTCTCGTCTAAATGAGAGTTAGCCACACACCTTGCAAATTCTCATCTAGATAAAAATTAACAGTCTTATCTTATCAATCAGATCTAGCAATCTAATATTAATTACACATGTAAGTGAAAGATCCTTAGTCAATCTTGTAGGAGTATACCGTTGATAGGGAAATTAAAAATATTTCTTTACAGAAAATAACAGAGCTTTGCGTTGTTTCCTATCACTTTTTTTTACCTATACTAACTGATGATAGTCAATAAAAATTAATTAATTTGATCTTTGGTGGCAGATATTAACGAGTGCATGGACCTGGTGAAATACCCTTGCAATGTGCCTGGAACTTGCCAAAATTTTCTTGGCGGATTCGAGTGTTGTTGCCCCAAGCATACCAAAGGCGACGCCCAAAATGGGACGTGCGACGGAAACCACACATTTGGTATTGGAGAAAATCTCGGTATTGGTACGTCCACATCTCTGATATATGTCTACTACAATCTATGTACACAATATATCAACATTATACCAGAGCAGTGTCTTTAATTTCATCTTAGTGCAAATTAATTCAATCTTTTAGTCCAATAAAAAAAGCATGTTATCTTTCACCCCAAATAAGAAATGACGACTAACCGTGGCATCTACAATTCAGGAGCCTTTGGCGTTGTTTTGGTTGGCCTGGTTTGTATCCTCGCAGTAGAAATCATCCGTCACAAAAGGAGTATCAAAAGACAAGCTCTGATTAGACAGAGTGACGAATGCTTTCAACAGCACGGAGGCCAGATACTGTCAGAAATGATGGGGGTAGAGCGTAACATCGGGTTCACCGTCTATGCCCGAGGAGCGATCGAGGCAGCAACAAACGGGTTCGACAAGGAGAGCATCATCAGGGAAGGAGGGCAGGGGACCGTGTACAAGGCGGTCCTCGACGTCGAAGGCAAGGACACACTTGTGGCAGTAAAAAGATGCAAGGAGGTGGACGAGAGCAAGAGGAAGGACTTCGTGCAGGAGTTGGTGATACTCGGCCGCGTCGACCATCCCAACATCGTCAAGCTCCTCGGTTGCTGCCTGCAGTTCGAGGTGCCCATCCCGGTGTACGAGTACGTGAAGAACAAAACCCTGCAGGAGCTATTGTATAGCCAGCCGACCTCGTGTCGCGCCACCCTGGGGGCCCGTCTGAGGATCGCCGTGCAGGCCGCCGGAGCACTGGCGTACCTGCACTCGCTGGCGCACCCGATACTCCACGGCGACGTGAAGCCCGCCAACATCCTTCTCAGCGACGGATGGGGCGCCAAGGTGTCTGACTTCGGATGCTCCACCATCGATGAGAAGACCCAGGTGGTGGCCAGAGGCACAGCGGGCTACGTTGACCCAGAGTACCTGCTTGAGTACCAGCTCACCCACAAGAACGACGTCTACAGCTTTGGGGTCCTCCTTCTGGAGCTCCTAACCGGGAAGAAGCCGATGTCAAAGCAACGGAAGAGCCTCATGGTGATGGTTCAGGAGTCTATGGAGGATGGCACGCTCCATGAACTCCTTGAAAGTGAAATAGTCGGTGATGCTAGCATGGGAGTGGCCCTTCAGGCTGTGGAGCTGGCGAATCGATGCTTAGGTATGCCGGGGAACAGGAGGCCTGCGATGAGGCGCGTTGCAGAGGAGCTCAAGCAGCTTGCTGACCAAGTGCAGCAGCCGTTGGTTTTGGAGTGTCACAGCCTCACTGTCACAGATATGGGGAGCTTCATGTCATCTGAGAATGACACCACCGAGGTTTTTAGCCTTGAGAAGAAAGCCGCATTGAGCACAGAATCCGCTAGATGAGATCGTCAGAAACATATTAGAAACTGTTTGCTAGCTATACGATCCATGGTTGTATCACGTTTCTAGGTCGTTGTTATGAAATCCACCTTAAGCTTACCACCAAATAATTTACGTGTTTATAAGCACTCACTTGACCTCCTACGTATGCAAAGCAGGATTGCAACAATTTTATTTTGTTATTGTTTAAATATATTGCCCTCTCTTCATCAGCTCGTATGTTTGGATGACCTGACTAGAGCATGAATTCAATATCCAATTAGAGCCAATAGGTCTCCAGTTCAAGACCATGTTAACATCGTATTAAAGAAAATAATTATGCGGCCTACATCGATCTCATGTACAAAGACTAAAAGAAAGCCTAGATATGAGGGCGGTGCTGAAACATATATTGTCTTTGTCTCTCCATTAATTCGGAGATTTGGATGAGCTAGCTAGAGCGTGAATTCAATACTTGCACTATTTGGTGGTACATTAGCCAGAACTTTGTCAACTACAATAAGTACTCCTTCCGGACAGATTTACAAGGGACGATTCAAAATCTCCTTTGAACGAAGGTTTGTCTCATATCCCCATAACTTGACTCTAATAATGAGGTGGTGGGTGCAACCCATGAAATCTTATCTATATATCTGTTATATATACAATTAAAATCATAGTTCAGATTAAGTATACACGCACCATATGAAAAGTGTGGCTCAGATTTATGGGAAGGATAATAGCAAAGATGATGTAAGCAAGAATTTCACAAAATCATTCCCCATATGTACAAAAAGGTTCACCGTAGTTTTGGCACAAATTGCCTACATGTTAATTCAAGTGAACAGGGTTGGTCTCAGCACTCTCATGTAAATAGCTTAAAGTATCGTCCCATCGAAGAGTAGGAGACGATGGTTAATGCGAATGTTGAGTTGTCACAGGTGTCATATGAATTGGTTGTTTTGGTGTCTGCGAAGATTATAATTTGGACCGAAAACAAGTAGTGAGCGGTAAAATGAAGTGGCTATAACTAAGGTTGCTACTAAAGAACAAAAGTATAGAATGTAAAAATAAACAACGGTTTTCCTGCAATGAGAAAGTTTTTTTTAGAAAAGGAGGAATCACCCCCAACCTCTGCATCTGGGAGATGCATGCGGCCATATTATTTATTATTCACAAAGACCTTACAAAGAAATACAACAATAAGCCTGATGACACCATCTTGACGACATCTGTCGCTACTCCTATTCTCTTGATGAAGGTGCGTTGAATGTCCGGGCCAAATACCAAACAGACATCGCACAAAAGCCTAGCATCTAACGCCGGATGCCCCATCCAAAGCAACATAGGCGGGACTGGGTAACACTCCAGTCCGGCGTACTCTCAGTGAGTACCACACGCACACGCTGCAAAGGGCCGTCACCTCCGTCTTTCCTCGATCCATCATCAAAGCATGTACTGACATATCGACCTTGTCAAGCCTCTCTGCCATCGACGCCAGACAACGTCGACCTCCTGCGCGTGTCCATCGCCACACATCTGACGCCAAGCCTCCACTGCTCCATGCCGCCGAGAACCGCCGCCATGAATATATAGAAATAAACACCGCTCCACCGAAGAAGCCATCCGCTGGTCCCTCGAGCCCAAGTGCAACTCCAAGAATGCCGCCCCCAAGGGGGTAACGACACATGAATGCCGCCGTCATCCGATCAGCTGATCTAGGATTTCCCCCGGAGGTATTGGGTGGGGTTGGGAGCTTCACCTCGATGATGCCTTCATGAAGGAAACGATGATAAGGGCATCGTCATCACCGGCTCCGGCCAACGACCGAAGACCAAGTTTTCACCCAGATCCATCCCAAGAAATCCACCTGACAACCTGTGCACTGTCTCGACCGCCTTCAAAGCCCCAGATCTAGCCGCCTAGATCCGGCGACCAACCGCAACAGCAGTGTCACCGTAGGAGTCCTGGCGCACCAGCCACTGCCTGAATGTGCCACCACTGGAGCCTGGGAGGAGGTCTCCCACCCCACCTCGCCAAACCGCGAGAGCCGCCGAGATGGATCTCACACGCTCATCACTGTCTCTGATCTAAACCAATCCGCGGCAAAACCACGAGATCAGTGATGCAGATCCGCCTTGGATAGGGACAACACCACGCCATGCCGCCGCGGGAGGCCAAAGCTTCACCCGCCGCCACCTTCCAGGGCCGCCGCCCTGGGATCCAGCCGCCGCCGATAGGTCGAGCCGCCGGCCACCGCGACCAAGGCCGCCATGACCCCGCTAGCCCATCGGACAGCCGGCGCCACCAGATCTTCCTCGGAGTCTAGCAGCTTCGTCGCCCCCGCCCAGCACCATGCCGCCGCCTTGCGTTGTCGCCTAAGACGCCGCGCCGCCGTGACGCAGATCGGGGGAAAGCGCCCCAGCGCCATGGGTGACCCGCCTCACCGATCTGGCGTGGGAGGGAAGAGAAGAGAGCCTCCTCCGCCGCCATCAGCCGCCTGGGGCTTCGCCCGGCGACCTCCTCTAGCGGCTGCCGAGGGGAAGGGGAGGATAGACATGCCCGGCGGCGGGGGCTAGGGTTTCCACCCGAGCCACCCTAGCGGGAGGGCGACGCGGGGGCGTTGTGAAAGAGCAGGGAGAGATTAGGTGAAGGGAACAGATTAGAGCTTAGGTCTGCAATGAGAAAGTTAGATGTGGAGAAAGTCAGTTCATGGTAAATATCAAATGTGCTAGTGCAATGATAACGTGTAATTACCTATTCATGTGATTCTACCTCTCGTATTCCACGCTTGATAAGCGACTCACCCTTGGTAGAAATCAAAGCAGACTTATAAATAAATCCTAATCCTAAGAAAAAAAATAGAATATCAGGAAAATAATTTAAAATTATGTGTTACAAATTTAATATTTGAAATATAAAGAAAAGCAAATTGTTGTTTTTTTTGCGGAGAAAAGCAAATTGTTGTTGACAGATGTTGCTAATTAATTAACTTCCTTTTGAATTTTTTTTCCTTTTGCTTTATGGGAATTGCCATTGGACGACAGACCATTTTTAAAAGCGCAAGTCTACCAATAGTTTATGTTGGTTGTATAGACAAAACAAAATAAAAGAAGTGTGGCAGGAAACTCACTGATCTCATTGCCGTTTGGTTCTCTACTGAAGAGAGTAACCTTTTCCCAAGGGTGAACGACATCAGCTTGCGTTGTTGAAGTCACTACTCAGCAGCCTCATGCAGGCATAAACATTAGTAACACATGATATTTTGTTAAAAGAAAAAAAAGTAAATTCAAGCAGATATGCATGCAATGAAATGTGATGGTTCGGTAAAGATCTTAATTCACAGCATCGATGGCACCGTGCGGACCTCGATGCCATCACTGGGGACGTACTGAACCGAGAAACTGCACGACGTTTCTTCGCCTACCATTGAAGAACATCTACAATATCAAATAAATATCATATGCAAATATATTTCAGGATGAATCTGATAATATTGATTTTGTATTGGGATCATTAATATATTTTTTATAAACATGGTCAAAGTTTGGAGAGTTTGACTTCAAATAAATCTAATACGCGGAGCAAAAAAGAAACAGTGGGAATACATATGCACAATCTGCGTACGACGGCCAAAAACTACTCAACCCGCCTGCTTGGTGACTGTGCGTAAGTGCACTTGTCGGAAAGTAAGTAAACTTCTAGTGAGTATGTGCAGACCTGCACCAAGAAACCTCACCCTCTTCAACGACAGCAATCGCATCAACCCCAACCGCGTTGGAGATCGACATCTGCCTCAGCCCAATGCCCACATCTACAATCAGGTCGGCCGAGGCGCTGAATTCACAAAGACCGTCTTTTCATTTGAGGGGGCAACGAAGAATATATATTAGTTGCCCTGTGCAATGACAGGGTCATACTTTTGCAATTTTTCATTTTGATAGTATAAATCTGAAATCTCATTAAAAGAAGTACTCCCTCCAATCCAGATTAATTGTTGTTGATTTAGTATAAATAACTTTGTACTAAATCAGCGACAATTAATATGAATCTAATATTTCTAAAAAAATCATATGAGCAAGTGTTTGGTCTCCGATCACACCACTGTGACTTGGACTGCTTGTTTACTTGATAGCTCGATGACAAAAAGTCAAACACAACCCAGACATGTTCTTTTTATCGACCTAGTCAAGATTAACTCCAAAATAGTATTATTAGTTAGAGTGTTTTGATCAATAAAAAAGTTCGAGTGTTTTGGCTAGCAATCACGTCAATGCCAACTGGGTTGGAGTTCGGCACCTACCTCAGCCCCGTGCCCATGGCGACAACCAGGTCGTCATAGACGCCGAACTTGAGAAGACAATCTTTTAATTCAAGAGGGCAACGAAGAATACCTTTTAGTTGCCATGCGTAGCAACAATGCCATAGTTTTGCAGTTTTTTAGTTTGATAGTATCGATCTGAAATTTCATAAAAAGTGAAGACTTTAAAAATAATCACGTGAGCAAGCATCTAGTCTCTGATCAGGCCACCGTGTCTTGGACTGCTTGTACGTTTACTTGACAGCTGGATGCCAAAAACAACCTAGTCAATATTTTTGAAATGGGCCTAGTCACGATTATCTCCAATATAGCATTATTAGTTACAGTGTTTTCACTAGCAATCGCATCAGTGCCAACCGGGTTGGAGTTCGGCACCTACCTCTGCCCCTATGCCCACAACGACAACCAGGCTGGCATAGACGTGGAACTCACGAAGACGGTCTTTCGTCCTAGAGGGCAACCAAGAGACCTGGTAGTTGCCCTGCGCAACCACGAGGTCGTCTATTTCCAATTTTTCAGATGATAGTATAGATCTGAAAATGTGTTAGAAAAGTAATACTCCCTTTGTTTCTATATATAAGTCATTTCAAAAATTTCAATATAAACTACATACAAAGCAAAATGGTGAATCTACGCTCTAAAATATATCTATGTATATTTATATGTAGTCCGTATTAAAATATCTAAAAAGAGTTATGTTTAAAAGCGAAGGACATATGTAGCCCTGTGCGTTCGGTTTATTCGGTTTACATGGTTCGGTTTATACGGTTTTTCGGTATGTACGGTATTAATACTTCGGTGAATACGGTATGAAATTAAAATACGGTTCGGTTTCGGTATATACCAAATTATTTCGGTATGGTTTCAGTATATACCATAAAAACCAAAGTTGACGCGAATTTGAAAATGACGTAATAATAATTTGCAAATTTATGACTCAAAACACATTCTATTTTACACAAATAGTATATGACTATATATATAAGTATATATGCATGCATTGATTCATCTGTTGATGGTTATGGACGTGCTTAGCATTTTAAAAAGAGAAAAATGACAATGTTACAAGAAAAATGTTGGTGCTTAGTAGTGAATTTGACTCATGTACAAGAAAAATGACAACTTGTACGGTTGTTCATCTCAAGAAATATAAATTTATCTTTTACTTCGGTTTATTCGGTTAACCATTCGGTTTTTCGGTATATACCATAAAAACCAAAGTTCAAATCGGTATGAAAAGTTCATACCATACCGAAACCAGAAACCATAAAAACAAAAAAATCGGTTCGGTTCGGTTTATTTTCGGTATGGTTTTTCGGTTCGGTTTTAAAATGCACAGAGTGGGACATACGTTTTAAAAAAAAGGACGCCGATAATGCCCACACGTGTGGGCGTTAAGGATCTGGCCACACGTTTTGTATGGTGTCTAAGAGCATCTCCATCCGCGCCCCCAACAGGCCCCCCAGGCGACTTTTTCGGTGCTGGCGCCAAATAAACGGCCCAGTCGCGCCCCCAGGACGACGAAAAGCGCCGGTTCGGCCCTTTTTTCCACCCGACGGCCGCAGGCCGAACTCGGCACGCTGGGGGCGCTTGGGGGCTCCGGCGCAAGGGAAAAGCGCGGCTGGCCCACGCCGTCAGGTGAAAAGTCAAGATTTTCTTCCCCGGCCACCTCCCACCCCCGCGCTCTCGGCCGCACCTAGGTATATCCCGGCGCCGCCCCGCCGCCCTTCGCCAGTAGATAGCCATTCCCCGCCGAAAAAATAGCATAGGTTTGCCGCGACAGCACCTCCGACACCAGCTGCGCGTTTCCGGCCGCGGAGGGGTAGTTTATTAGCGGCGGGTGCGCGCCCACCGCACGCAAGGTGTTCAGCGATTTGCCTACCTCGGCGATGGACTCGGATGACGAGGAAGTGCTCGCCGCGCTGTTGGAGGAGGAAGCCGAGGCCGACGTCCAGGAAGAAGAGCATCTCATGGTGCTCGCCGCCCTCGCCCAGCTGCTGGCGAGCAATGAAAAGTCGCGGCGAGGTGACTTGGCGCCGGGGCGGGTGAAAGCAAAGAACCGACATCATCTCGAAGGCTACTGCATGCTCTACTCCGACTACTTCACCGATGCTCCACTTCACGGCGACAGAACATTTCGGCGCCGTTATCGGATGAGCCGAAAGCTTTTCCTTTGGATTGTGAATTCCATCTGGGAGTTCGACAGCTACTTCAAGTGCAAGATGGATTGCACCGGTTCACTTGGATTCGCCTCCATCCAGAAATGCATGACAGCAATGAGGATGCTTGCATACGTAGCTCCCGGTGACTCACTCGATGACTATGGTCGCATGGCCGAGTCGACCAGCCTAGAGTGTTTCTACAAGTTCTGTCGGGCAGTGGTGGCAGTGTTTGGACCGCAATACTTGAGAACACCCAATGCGGAAGACACTGCTCGGATCCTAGCACAGAATGCAGCAAGAGTATTTCCTGGGATGCTTGGAAGCATCGACTGCATGCATTGGAAATGGAAGAATTTCCCATTTGCTTGGCAGGGGATGTACAAAGGCGCCAAAGGCGGTTGCAGTGTGGTACTTGAGGCGGTGGCCAGACAGGACCTCTGAATTTGGCACTCCTTTGGTATGCCAGGAACTCACAATGACATCAACGTGCTGCAGTGCTCTGGTGTCTTTGCCAAGCTTGTTGAAGGTCATTCTCCTCCGGTGAACTTTGAGATCAATGGGCGGCAGTACAACAAGGGGTACTATCTAGCTGATGGCATCTATCCGAGATGGTCGACATTTGTCAAGACCATCAAAAACCCTGTGCCTGGAGGCAAGAACGCCTGGTTTGCGAAGATTCGGGAGGCTTGCAGGAAGGATGTCGAGCGGGCATTTGGTGTGCTCCAATCTCGATTTGCTGTTGTCCGGTACCCCGCTCAGATCTGGTTGAAAGATCAAATGTGGGAGATCATGACCTGCTGTGTCATCTTGCACAACATGATCATTGAGAGCGAGCAGGAAGAGCCAGTGTTTGACACTGAACCATACCACCGGCAGGGTCCTCTTGCCCAAGTTGATCACCAGCTACCGGCAACCTGGACTGCCTACCTCAGTATGCGTCAGGAGATCCGAGACCCACAGGTGCATCATCAACTGCAGCAAGATCTGATAGAGCACCTATGGAGGCTGAAGGGTGACACCGGGCGCGACGTGTGATGAAATATGAGTTTTTATTTGTTGAACTATATAATTTGTATTGAACTATTTATTGTTGTACTATTTTGCTGAAGTATTTGAAATTTCTGTGATGAAATATGTGATAAAAAAATATTTATGTTGATAATTGAGCGCTGAGGCACGGCGAACCACGCCGAATATGGGCCTATTTCTCGCCCATATGGGCCTTTTTCGCTGAATTGGGGCTTCAAAAGTGGGCCAAAATCGGCGACTGGGGGCGAGCTGGGGGCGACGGCCGGGCGCAAAATCGCCCCAGCGCCGAAATAATCGCCGGCTCGCCCCCAGGGGCGATTTTTATGCGTCCTGGGGGGCCGAACGGCTGGAGATGCTCTAAAAGGACCAGCCCACACGTCTACGTGTGGGCAAAACAACTAGCGCCCACACGCCTCTTTTTTTCCTCGCGGTCCCTCTCACACACGTGTGTGCAAAATGGATAAGGCCCACACGACCTCTCTTAGCAACCTACCTCACGGTCCCGCACGCCCCGCGTGACAATCACCACGCGTCCCCGCAGTTGCCATGGTCCGGACCCTCTTCAATGTCCATTTAACTGCAGTTACCATGTCGATGAACTACGGTTGCCATGTCGGACACAGTTGCCATGGTTGCTCAACTACAGTTGCCATCTCAGGTCAAGTGCCAGATGTCATTTTGGACAATTGCAGTTGTTGCCATGTATGGTCTGGTTTACTACAGTTGTCATGATTTAAAAACTTTAGGGGTTGTCACCTACTAACACTAGGCAGTTGCCATGTATGGTCCGGTTTACTACAGTTGGCATGATTTGAAAACCTTAGGAGTTGTCACCTGCTAACACTAGGTAGTTGCCGTGTAGAGCTACAAAAAGACATGGCAAAATAACATGTTCGGGTAAAGAGAGAGTTGGCATCTGCTTACAAGCACACTAGAGCAGTTGCCGTGTACCCTGCAAAACACATGGCAACTGACATGTTCGGGTAAAAAAAGAGAGAGTTGCCATCTGCTTACAAGCACACTAGGGCAGTTGTCATGTACACTACAAAACACATGACAACTGGCAGCTTTGGGTGTGGGAGGGGAGACGGGTGTGTGGGCGAGATGGCAAATGCCCACACACCAGCCCTTGTGCGTGAGTGAAAACAGACGTGTGGGCGAACTGCTAAACGCCCACACACCAACCCGCCGTGTAGTGAAACGGACGTGTGGGCGACCGGATGAATGCCCACACACCAACCCAGTCCTACGTGGCACCACAAACATGCCAAGATTCGTGCAACCACAAACGGACGTGGATCCACGCATGTGGGCGAGATGCAAACGCCCACACGTTAGTATTTCCGGAAAAAAAATCGTGTGAGCAAGCGTCTGGTCTCCCATCACGCCACCTATGATTTGGTCTGCTTGTTTACTTACAGCTGGATGCCAAAAACAGCCTAGTCAAGATTATCTCCAACATAGTATTATTATAGTTAGAGTGTTTTGACTAGCAATCGCACCAACGCCAACAGCGTTGAAATTCGGCATCTGCCTCAACTCCATTGGCTCCAGGGCCTACACGAACATAAGCAAATGCCTGGCGCCATGCCACCACGACTTAGACTGCTTGTTTACTTGAGGCGGTGAAAAAACAAACTAGTCGACAGTTTTTTTCTTCTTAAATCGACCAAATCAAAAGGTTATTTGAACATAGTATATTATATCTAGGCTGCTAGGGTGTTGTAGTTGGAGACACTGCCGGCCATATCACATCGATCTTGCATGGTGCCAAGTGGCAACTGAGCAAATCAAAGGTTATTTGAACATACTCCCTCCGTTTCAAAATATAGCGCGCCCACGCTTTTCGAGGTTCAACTTTGACCATAAATTTAACCCACGAAACCGACTGCGGCGGGATCAAAAATTATATAATTAAAAAAAAAAAAATACGAATTCATTGGTATAATTTTTTCGCCCGCCGCAGTCGGTCTTGTTGATTAAATTAATGGTCAAAGTTGAAGCACGGAAACCGAGGACGCGCTATATTTTGGAACGGAGGGAGTAGTATTATAGCTAGGCTGCTAGGGTTGTACTAAGAACATTTGGTTCGCTAGTTCGTCTATATAACATCGAAGAGGGACCTCTCTTTTGCCAAAAACAGCAACAATGGCTTCTGTAATAACGAGCCTTCGTCACCACCTTCTCTCCTTCTGCTACTCATTGTCGTTGTTAGTCAGTGCACCTCTGGGCCTAGCTACCGCGCTCTCCTTCAGCTTCAACTTCTCCAGTTCTGGCTCTGGCGACCTCTGCGACACGGGGCTCAGGTGCGAGCGTGATACACGCATGGGCTCCGGCGCCATCGAGCTAACGAAGAACGAGATCAAAGCCAACTTCTTCAGCGTCGGCCGGGCGTCATACTCACGTCCGGTGCCGCTCTGGAACAATGCCACGGGCGAGGTAGCCAGCTTCTCCTCCAACTTCACTTTCCAGATGAGGCTAAAAAATGAGACGGACGACCGGCTTCGCCTCTGTAACTTAAGCTTCACACCCAATGACGGTGTGGCTGACGCTATGTCTTTCTTCCTGGCGCACTACCCGTCCAGGCTCCCTCCCAACAGCCACGGCGGGAACCTCGCTCTCTTCAATGACAGCAATAACTTGAACGCCATTGGCGACGATCGCGTCGTCGCCGTGGAGTTTGACACCTTCCTCAGCTCTTGGGACCACAGCAACAACCACATCGGCATAGATGTGAACTCCATCAACTCCAGGGCCTACACGAACGTGACGGAGCGCCTGGTCTCCGACGACACCATCATGACTGCCGAGATCAGCTACGACAATCGCACCGGTGTCCTCGTCGCCCGTCTCTACATAGACAGCAAGGAGCCGCTTTACAACGTAAACACGTTGCTGGACATGAAAAAGGAATTGCCCCAGGAAGTTGCAGTCGGCTTCGCTGCATCAACTGGCATGTGCACCGAGCTGCATCAAGTGTTGTCTTGGTCGTTTAGCTCTACTCTAGATGATGCCATGGTGGCTACTAGTCCGCGGCGGGGGCGACTAGTGCTCGTGCTAGTGCCTTCCATGGTAGTAGCATTTTTCGTGTTGCTCTGCGTTGTCGCCTTCATAGTCCATCGGCGACGCATATGGGAGAGAGTAGATGATTCCGACGACGAAGCACATGAGCAAGCTGAGTTCGAGAGAGGGGTAGGCCCTAGAAGGTACCGCTACCGTGAGCTGGCCGCCGCCACCAAGGACTTTGCGGAGGAGGGGAAGCTTGGGCGAGGGGGTTTCGGTAATGTCTACCGAGGCGACAACCTTAGCGATCATGACCGCCCGGTGGCCATCAAGATGTTGTCTGCGGAATCATCTTCGCAGGGGAGGAAAGAGTTCGAGTCGGAGGTGAAGATCATAAGTCGGCTGAGGCACCGGAACCTTGTGCACTTGCTAGGCTGGTCCGATAGCCGCAAGGGGCTCCTACTCATCTACGAGCTCGTTCCTGAAGGCAGCCTTGACCGACACATATACAGCACTAGCCGCCTCCTCACGTGGTCAGAGAGGTACAAGATCATCCTTGGTCTAGGATCTACACTACGCTATCTCCACACAGAGTGGGATCAATGTGTGCTGCATGGCGACATCAAACCCAGCAACATACTACTTGACTCATCATGCAACACCAAGCTCGCGGATTTCGGGCTGGCTAGGCTCGTGGAGCATGGAGCAGGGCCACGGACCACCAAGGTCGTCATGGGCACTGCGGGGTACATAGACCCGAAGTTCATCCGCACTCGTCGACCAAGCACTGAAGCGGACGTCTACAGCTTTGGTATCGTCCTGTTGGAGGTCGTGTCCGGTCGGCGCCCGGACATGGAAATGGAGCAGTCAGGCGACAAATTCATTCCTTTACTCAGGTGGATCTGGGACCTGTAAGAGAAGGAAGCAATAGTTGAAGCGGTAGATGAGAAGCTAAAGGGAGGAAACTGGCAACAGCTGCTCAATGATGATGGCGACTATAAGTGGCAGATGCACCGCACGCTTGTCGTGGGGCTCTGGTGCACGCACCCCTGCCCGAGTGCGCGGCCGTCAGTCGTGCAGCTCATGAACGTCTTGCAGTCCAAGGATGTCACGCTGCCAACCTTGTCACATCCGACATCTGACGTCTCCCTTGGAACACATGGAGACAATGTGTTGTCGTCGGCCAATGTTTGCAGCGAGGTGTCTTGGGCAATCAGTGGCAGATGACCAAAATGTGCTTTACTTTAGAGTTTGTGATATAAACGGAAGTGGCGCCATGGTCTTGCTATATGCCTTGTATGATCCTTTAGGCTTGATGTTCTTGTAGTTCTCCTATTCCAGTTTTCCAGTAATGTTGTGAGTGAGACGTGGCAGGGTTGTACATATAATTATACTCGTATCGATGTGTGTACTAGTAGTAGCTACTGTTTGCTGTGTGCACTAGTCGTCACCTGAACTTCGATCGTTTGGGGATTGGGATGATGTATTGCTTCATAGATAAAAGACTTGCCAATACCATGTTACCTATATTGTGTTATACTCAATTTGATCTTGTTGGTGCTTCGAGCTTTCACATAATTACCTTATAGTTTTTTCGGAAACGTTTCCCCACGACACGCCGGCCGAAACTTGGGCCGGTCGCATCTCACGCGGCTGTGGATCACGCGTCCCCCTCGCGTAGACTGCCATTGCCCGCTCACGTCCCCCCCACACCGGCACCGCCGCACGCCCTCGCGCCTTTTCTGATGCCCGACCACCGCCCAATTAGCTCGTGCACCGCCCCTCGCCATGACGTGCCCGTCGCCATGACCTAGGGCCTTCGCCATGGCCGCACGTGACCAGGACCTGGCACTGGAATACCTTCGACCAGCAGTGATGCGACGAGTGACGAGGGGGCAGGGTACCATAGCCGACACTGGGCCGAGCCACGGGAGATGCCATGGCTGCCGCCTGCCATGGACCACTAGTAGAAAAAGGGTCAAATGTGAAGCACAATAGTGCCGGTTTGAATTTCAACCGGCACTAATGTGTACATTAGTGCCGGTTCGTGGCGGCGATCAATAGCACCGGTTCGTGGCGACCCTTTAGTACCGGTTCATGCCACGAACCGGTACTAGAGAGGCTGTGCCAGCCTGCGGTCAGGCTATGGCCCCACCATCATCATTTAGTGCCGGTTCGTACCACGAACCGATACTAATTAATGTTATGGCAAGCTGTTTTTAGTCCCACCTCGCTCCCCTAACAAGCCTTTTACCACCTTAAATATGTTATTTCTCAAACTATCACAAGCACTTGGTCTTCATTGAACTCTATGTGTAGAATTTGTGGCCGCAATATGAGTCTTCATCGGTTTATAAATCGTTGATGACTCATATTGACAATTCAGATTGTACACACAAAGATCATTGATGATCAAAGTATTTTTGATGTTATAAGATTATATTGACAATTTAGATTGCAAAGAAATATAAGATCATGATCTAAATGCTCTTATATTTTTTGCATGATGGTCGGCATTTCTTTTTTTTAAACTTTGGTTATAACTCCAGACTTTGACCATCAAGTTTTGCAGAAAAGAAAAAATAGCAGAAAAAAAAACTATAGCTGAAAAGAAAAAAAACTATATAAAATGACCGTGAAATTGAAAATCACTACAAAATGAACTCTGAAAATGTTGAATTTTGGTAAACTAGATGAAAAACTACTCAAAAATAAATAGAAGAAAATAAATATAATAGAAAAGAAAAAACTATACAAAATACTACGCAGAAATAACTAGAAGAAAATAAAGCAGAAAAGAAAAAAACTACAAAAAAAATTGGGGCGCTGCCCTGTGGGCCTGCTAGGCCACGGGGCGTGCAATTACAAGCCTTAAAGGCCCAGCAGACTCACAGGGCAGCGCGCAGAATTTAGGCCCACAAGCCTGCTATATAGAGGAGTTCAAAGAGGTAGCCGCGGCTGGGTTTATAAACCAGTGCGGCTGCCCTTCGCCCGGCGAGGTGGGACTAAACTTTAGGGTGGCAGCGCGAGTCCTTTAGTACCGGTTGGTGGCACCAACCGGTACTAAAGATCACCCTTTAGTACTGGTTGGAGCCACCAACCGTTACTAAAGGCCTGCTCTTCCCGCCTCTTGGCCTGGCCAAAGTTGGCCTTTAGTACCGGTTGGTGGCTCCAACACGGTACTAAAGGCTCATCCTATATATATCACTTACGAAAATTTCAGTTACATCTCCCCACTTCGTCTCCAACCTCTCGACATCGCCGCGCGCCGCTCGATCCCGTCGTCGCCGCTCGTCGCCCGTCGTCCGTCGTCGTCATCGCTGTCCCCGCCGCCGCCCGTCGTCGTCGTCGTCTCGCGCCGCCGCCCCGAACGCCGCCGCGGTCCCGTACGTCTCTCTCACCC
>NC_057801.1:11377824-11404801 GCF_018294505.1 Triticum aestivum | reverse complement strand
CATACACACACTACACACATACACACACACACACATTTTTTACTTATTTAATTAGATATTAATTAGCTAGGTATGTGAGATTTGAACTAGTTGAATAATTAATATAACTAGTTTATTTTTAGTAAGAAAATTGTCGAACTAGTTTATTTAAGTATATGAGATTTGAACTAGTTAAATAATTAATATAACTAGTTTATTTTTAGTAAGAAAATTGTCGTATCTGAGATTTAATTATCTAATTAAAATATTATTTGTTAATGAGTTTTCTGTTTATTTAATGTTTTTATATATTTTGAGTTTATATAAATGTTAGATTAATGTCGAATGTTAGATGAATTAGATAGAAAAGTTAAATATATAGTAATGTCAATTGTTAGAGATGAATATAGTTAGATATATATTTGAATTGGCTAGATATTAATTAATGTTAGATAGTAATAAGTGTTTAATGTTTCACCTAAGTGGGATAAGTCTGAGAAAGAGATAGATAGAACTAGTTTATTTTTAGTAAATGTTTAGTTGAATTAATAGAAGTAGTTGAATTAATTGAATTAGTAAGTGTTTAATGTTTCGCCTAATATGAACATAGGAAATGTCGTCTGACGACGGAAAAAATTTCGGTATGTGCACATACTGTGAAGACGAGCGCGGCCAGTGCGATAAAAATTTCCTTGTTGATGGTAGGCGATTCAGCATTAAGCTGGATGAGACTTTCGAATTCGATACAGTAAGTCATAACGACAAGTCTGTTTTCGTAATTAAGCATGACTTATATATGCTTCATTTGCCTGACTTATAATTTTTAATTTTCACTATTCTACTAGCGCATCCCATGCCATGCAAGAATTTTTGTCTTGGATAAGATAGGTTTCAAAGATATGGAAACTATGGAGGTAAAGAGAGCTTATCTGAAAACTGAGCATGATGGTTATACTTTCAACGTCAAAGTATACAATGCACACACGTACACCTATTTTGAATGCAAAACTTGGCAAGCACTATGCAAGGCTTATGCATTTGAGCCTGGTATGGTTATCACCTTTGATATTCGTCCAGAAGATGATATTGAAGGTAATAGAGACATATGGGTCGATGTGCAGACGCCTCCAGTTCTACCATTATGTGAGTTCTTCTCAAATATATTTTTGTCTTTGATATTGCTTATTTCAAAAATAACTGACAACTAATTTCTATTGACAGCTTATCTCCATTCAACCAAACATGTCCGGCGCTTGGTAGATAGGACCTTCTACTGTCCCGGAGCTGAACTAAACTGCGAGGAGATAAGTCATTATATTTCATGGCTTGAGGATCTTCATACTGTCAAGACAAATTTTTTTCCTGCACTTGGAAATGTTAGTACTCAAAACGTGCGACCAATAGTGATGGTATTGAACTACGGTCACATCTATTTAGGAATGATGGTAAGATATTTACTATTTGTCCTCAGTGCATATTTTGCATACATATTTTTTTTGCTAAACTTTCATTGCTAAGTATATTAATTAAGTACTATACGATGTTCTTCAACAGGGACTCCCGATGACAGTTGTGCCTCAGGGGATCGAGACTAAAGGTCAAATGTCAATTGTTAGCTTAAGGCCAAGATATTCTGCATTGCACATGAATGCATTCAGGATTTCTAGAAGCGATGAATGCTTAATAGTGAAAGATTGGAGAAAAATTGTTAATGATCGCAGAGAAGTACTAAGGGGCAGCAATGAGAAGCGCAGCCCACGATTAGGAGACAGGTTCATCGGCATGCTCCAGTATGATCAATCAGGAGAGCTATACATGTTCTATACTATTTTACCAGAGAGAGAGTAGCTAGCAGGAGTGATTTAGCTAGTTCTTCATGCTGCTCTTAATTAGTACTTGTCCTTTCATGTCCGTGTTCTTCGTTCTGAACTTAAGTGATTTGCTTTTGTGGTGTTATATATGAACGCTTATAATATCATGACAATCATGTTAAACTCGATGATTGGTTCTACTAGAAATTCTATTTATATATATATATATATATATAACGTTTACAATGTGTAGTATCGTAAAATACCAGCAAATGAAAAAGAATTAAAATGGAAACACAAAATTAAATGAAAAAGAATTCATAAAACTAAAAAACCCCCAAACCTTATAGTACCGGTTGGTGTTACCAACCGGTACTAAAGGGCTCCAGGCCCCCGGAGCTGGCTCGTGCCACGTGGCTGCCCTTTAGCACCGGTTCGTGCTGAACCGGTACTAAAGGGGGGGGGGACTTTAGTGACCACACTTTAGTGCCGGTTACGGAACCGGCACTAAAGGGCCTTACGAACTGGTGCTATTGCCCGGTTCTGCACTAGTGGATGGACCGCGCGCCTATGCAAGTGTTGCAACTGTCACATAAAACAACTCCATTTGTTGTTGAAAAAAACTTCAACCGTAGATAGGAAAAGCTTCAATCAGACTTGCCAACAAGGAAAAGTTGCAACCATTTGACACAAAAACTTCAATCATAGATAGAGAAAGCTTCAACCACGGCACCGCGCAAGTGGAAAAGAATTGCAATCATTTTGACAGGAAAACTTCAACCATAATACGAGTGTTGCAACCATTGACAAAAAAGCTTCAAGCGTATAAAGAAAAGGCTTCAATCATCAACAGTGGAAGCTTCAACTAGGGCAAATCAAAGTGAAAAAGTTGCAATCCTTTGTGAAAAGGCTTCAAGCTTAGGTGAAAAAAGCTTCAATGGTACGGTGGAAAGCTTCAATCTGCGAGAAAAGTTTCAACAGACATAGAAAAGGCTTCAATCGATGAGATAAAAAGCTTCAACCTGACTCACCAATGGCGGCGAGCGGCGACGTTGAGAGCTGCGTCGGCGACACGACAGTGCAGCGACGATGGCGGTTGCTAGGTGCTGCAACGACAGGGGGTCCCGGTGTGCTTCAAGACGGCGCCATTTTTTGCTACGAGGGGTGAAGGCTTTCTGCTAGACCGGGGGGCGAGTACGGATGTTGCGATGGCAACGGCACCCGGCGGCGACGGGGATGGAGAGCGCATCCAGCTGCGTGGGACTAGGGGCAGGAGGTCCAGGTGAGAAGGGTAGTCGCTGGCAGCAGGAGCGGCTGGGGTGGGGGCGCGGTGAAGAAGAAGAAGAAGAAGAAGAAGAAGAAGAAGAAGAAGAAGAAGAAGAAGAAGAAGAAGAAGAAGAAGAAGAAGAAGAAGAAGAAGAAGAAGAAGAAGAAGAAGAAGAAGAAGAAGAAGAAGAAGAAGAAGAGGAAGAGGAAGAAGAAGTCAATGCAGGGGGAGGGGGCACGAGGAATAGATCTGATGGCCCAAGCTCGCGGATCTGATGGTTGGGGCGCGACCGGCCGAACTGTTTCGGCCGGCACACCAGCGCTTATCACTAGTCATGATTTTTTTTGGTCTATTCATGTACTGTCAAGGTAGTACAAAGAATACTAGAAGTAAAAAATTATATTCGGTTCTGTAGACGACCTGTAACGACTACAAGCACTAGAGCGAGCCGAAGGCATGCCACCATCATCATCTCTCCCTTGTCGGAGCCGGGCAAACCTTATGTCGTGCTAAGGTCCCATAGGACTAGCGCATGAGAACAAAAACTGCCATGGATAAAGAGAAGTGTAGATCAGAAGGATCCAACCTCTAGACACATGAACGTAGGCGAACAAAGACCGGATCCAAGAGGATCCACCAAAGACAAATGCTGACCGAATCCTGTGCCACCAGAGACACACATTCACACACTCTCCGAAGACATTAAACGCACCGCTAGGACGAGGGCTAAGCGGGGAGAATCTTATTACATCTTTAGTGAGCCGCCAACCTCACAACTTCCAGAACAGGACACAAACCCAACAAAACTCAAGAAAACACCTAAAACAGAGCCCTCCCGTCGGGATCCACCATGCCCCCATGGCACTAAGGCCATAAGAGACGAGGTAGACTGGCGGGGTCGCCGACGGGAGGCGGAGAAAATCCTAACACATATGCTTCTTGCGTCCCAAGCCAAGGGGTCCATGTACATGTGTTATTACCTTCTAGTTTATTGAGATATTATCATGAGAGAACATATTTACTAAACTTATTGTTCATTTGATCACTATCATATGAGATAGTTATAGTATGGTCATAATAGACCATAGATCATCTATCATTTCACTAATGTAGGTCGCCTCCCTTTGGTCTACGCTTGGACTTCCTATTGAGGACAGTAAAACTAAGCCTAAAGCGAGCCTTCTCGGGATTTGTGGTTCACTAGTGCAGAACCGGGCAATAGCACCGGTTCGTAAGGCCCTTTAGTGCCGGTTCCATAACCGGCACTAAAGTGTGGGCACTAAAGCCCCCCCCCCTTTAGTACCGGTTCAGCACGAACCGGTGCTAAAGGGAAACCACATGGCACGAGCCAGCTCCAGGGGCCTGGAGCCCTTTAGTACCGATTGGTAAGACCAACCGGTACTATAAGGTTTGGGGGGTTTTTAGTTTTATGATTTCTTTTTCATTTAATTTTGTGTTTCCATTTTAATTCTTTTTCGTTTGCTGGTATTTTAGGATATTACACATTGTACACGTTATGCATATATATATATATATATATATATATATATATATATATAGAATTTCTTGTAGAACCAATCATGCATATATATATCATCAATGTCTCACAAACCATCATATTAATTAATTCACACATACACACATGTATAGCTATATACAATTTCTCCTACATATGCATGTTGCCTTTGGAGCCAGTGGCATTAGCCTAATTGGTGCCTTCGGAGCACGATGACAATTGGAAGTGATTTTCATGGGGGCGGTAGCGGGTAATAGTATTCTCCCTTCGGATTTATGACCTGGTCGAGCAAAAATCCCGCTATTTCCTCTTGAAGTGCTTCTACATGCTCCGTTTCTAGGAGCTTCTCCCGCACCTCTCTGAACTGTTAAGAAGGAGATCAATATGCATGTGTATTAGTTGTGTGACTAGATATCGATAATGGTGTAAAAATTGTGAATAGTGTTTTGACAAGCGTACCCATTCCTGTCTTTGAGATCTGCTCCTTTTGGACGCCATCATGCGAATGTTCTCGCAAACGCAGAATGCACACAGATCAGTCCCCTGCGCCTGCTTCAGGGCCTTTACGAGAATGGAATTTGATCAGATAATAATTAATTAAGCATGATAATTAAAGAGATGGCAGCTAGCTAGCTAGCTAGTACTACTTAATTACTTACCTTGGGTCTTCCCCATTTAAACTTTTCTTTCCATTCGCCTTCCATGACGCTGATGAACCTTGCCCAAGCCCTGCCCGCCGACAAAGAAAATGAATAAAGGAGTTATTAAATAGTTCATATCATGAAATGACGAACTAAATAGGACGAGATATATAGTTAATAATGATTGAAATTACCTGTTGACTATCCCAAACAAGATGTTATAGTCAGTTTTTTCTTTGAGTAGTGAGTCCAGTATTTCAACTGTTCCGGCGTCAACTTTAATGATACACAAGACCCAGTGAAATCTGCATGCACACACGTTTGCATGTCTTAATAAAGCGGGCATATGTAAGCAAAAACATGTAGCTAGCTAGCAGGCAAAAACAGAGAATTTGTAGTACAAGACAGTGTGACTCACTGGAAGTTGTAAGGAAGTAGTATATCTTCATTGTATTTGAGGTGCTTCAAGAACTCTAGCATGTTGTCCTCTATGGCCTTTTGATGACGTGGATTTATTTTCCATGTGTATTCATTAACGGTGTTTGGGTCAATGAACCCAATGCCAAAGCGTCCACCTTTTCTCATTTCATACATCTCCATCCTGCATATAATACCACAGAAAAGAATATAGTGAGGATAATTACAGGTAATGATTGATCAAAAGGATCACTACAGCTAGCTTGAGACTTAAATTACAGAAAGAAATCACTTACATACAATAGCAACTGACGATAGATTTGTCGAGTGTGTCTTGATTGTATAACTGAAACAGTTCAGAATACTCAACGGACACAGCTTTCTCATGGAAGTAATGCTCCTCCTTGACATTCACCATGAGGGACAATCGATCGGAAATCTTGGTAATGTTCATGTACCATTGATGCAATTCATACATTCTCGTTGGGAGGTTCTTGACCTTGTCTGGCTCGACCAAAGGTTGGCCCCGGATATATTTCCGTTTTATTTCATCCTCTCTAAGCACAGGCATGGGCTCAATCTCGAGGAGTTGTCCAACAGTGATTTTGAGAACTTCAGCCTACATTATATGGTCCTCTGTTATTACCACATTGCCCACCTCAGGAACGTAAACTGTTTGCCCACAATAATATTGGGCGCGCGTACTGTCACGTGTTGTTGGCACAACAAGCGAGGGGATCGATTGCGCCGCCTGTTCTCCCAGCTGGGGAATGGTTTTTCCGCATTTTTTGACAGCTGCTTCTTGTTTGCTCGATCCCGAGCTCGCCTCCTTACGTAGACGTGCTCGATTTAACTTCCTGATGTGGCTCTCATAGTCTGTGTCAACAGGCTTGGGAGCTGGTGGTTGAACCATACGAATGAAGTGGTCAATCGTTTCCTCAGGCACTTTCTCCCTTGGCGGCGGTGGCGGTTTCGGTGCAAAATGGGCTTCCACCTCGGACTTCGATATGGCTGCGATTTCCTCCTCGGACCTGTCATAAGCCCTCTGCGGAAGAGGCGTGAGGCTTGGACCATATTTATATCGCTTGCCTCTGCCTGTACTTTCTGTACTACCTCGACTCGTACCGCTACGCATCATAGCTGCGGGGTGTCTCTTCTGCGATTGCTGAGGCGGCGGAGACGGCTGACGGGGCTGAGTTGGACGAGGAGGAGTGGCCGCCTGAAGCTGTGCCGGACTTGGAGGAGGAGTGGCTTGAGGTTGTGCCGGACTTGGAGGAGGAGTGGACGTCTGATGCTGTGGCGGACTTGGAGGAGGAGGAGTGGCCTGACACTTTGCCGGACTTGGAGGAGGAGTGGCCTGACACTTTGCCGGACTTGGTGGACTTGCAGGAGTGGGAGACTGCTGACTCGGTGGCGGACTTCGATGAGGAGTCGGCTGACGTGGTGTCGGTGTCCTTCGAAAGATGATGCAATCCTTTTTCCATAGGATGATACGATGGTTGGCGTCTCCGAGAAAGCGCTCGTCGTCACCTCCAGGAATGTCAAGCTCTAGCTCCGAATATGAGTCCACCACCTCATCAACCAAGACACGAGCATAGCCCGCTGGAATCGGGTTGCAATGGAAGGTTGCCTCGGGGGGATTTGTAAAAGCAACGGCGTCCGCCACCTTCATGGATATGTTCTTCATTTTGACGTGTAGCTCGCAGCTAGTGTTCTCCGTGATGTCATCCACGGGGTATCTACCCAGCATTGCATCGTCCAGGGTGGAACCCGCGCTGCTTCTCGGCATGGATGGGGCGGTGCTATCCAATGCTGGATCGTTCGCTAGCTGCTGCAGCTGCTGAGACCCCCTTTGCTGGGTAAGTGAGTCGATCTGCTCCTGCTGCCGCTGGAATTTGACTACCAATTCCGCTTGACTTGCTTCTAGGCCTTGAAGGCGTTCATAGTCCCGCTTCCTCTGCTCCTCCTCCATCTTCCTCTTCTTCTCCTCCGCAATCTTCTTTCTCACACGGGTTCTGTAGTCGGTGTTCCAGTCTGAAAACCCCTCATACCACGGAATAGCGCCCTTGCCTCGTGTTCTTCCCGGGTGTTCAGGATTTACCAGGGCACGCGTAAGCTCGTCGTTCTCTCTGTTGGGCTGGAACACCCCCGATCGTGCCTCTTCTATTGCAACAAGTATCGCATCGTCGGCTCCCTTCAGACTTGCCCTCGTCGAAACAATGCCTGTCTTCGGGTCCAACTCCCCCCCATCCGCATAGAACCAAGTCCTGACCCTGGGGGGCAGCTCTTAGTAACCGGAGTGGCACCTGCATCCTCCATCTCTTTCTCAGACTTATCCCACTTAGGCATTGCCACCGCATAGCCACCTGGCCCCAGCTTATGGAACTTATCCTTTTTTCGGCATTCTTCTTGTTTATTCTCGACCGTTCCTTAGCTAATTCCGAATCCTTGAATTTCACGAAATCGTCCCAATGAGCACATTGGTTCTCTAGTGTTCCCTCGAATACTGGAGTCTTCCTTCCTCCCTTGACGTACTTGTCCCATTCACGATTCTTGTGGTTCTTGAATGCAACCGCCATCTTCCTAAGAGCAGCGTCCTTGACTTTCTGCACATCTGCTTCTGTGAAATGATCTGGTAGGGTGAAATGTTCCATGAGAGTATCCCAAAGCAGATCTTTTTGATTCTTGTCGACAAAAGTAACATCTGGACGTGGAGCAGCGTCCTCTTTGCCTTTTTGTCTTTTGTCTTTTGCTGGCTCTCTCCATTCTTGAAGGGAGATCGGGAGTTGGTTCTTCACAAGAACTCCGCACTGACGAACGAACTTGTCCGCAATCTTCTTAGGCGCTAATGGTTCGCCATTAGGTCGGACTGCCTCGATATTGTACTTTACGCCCTCCTTCAACTTTTTGTTCGGGCCTCGTTTCGTCCTTTTGCCTGAAGATTTGCTCGATCTGGATGGCTGAAAGAACAAAGATCGATTCGTTAATATATCTTCAAGTCATTTAAAACATGTGATGATCACCAGATACCTGCTTATATAAATATATATACCTCGCCGGTCTTTGTAGTTTCAGGATCAACATGTTCTTCGTCATCGTCATAATCGTAGTTCATGATTTCATCAATTCGGTCGTCGCGATCGAATATCATATCACCCTCTCCGGTGTTGTTTAGAAATTCGGAGCCGTTATAATCTTCTTCATTCTGATCATCATCTGGCCCGCGTATCATATCGAACATGGTCTATTCTCTCTCTTTGTCGGTATTGTCTGCCATAGCTTTTATTTAACTAATTCAAAAGAAATATAAAACAATTTAGTATTCAAATTACATCATCTCGAATAATAGATATAATCTCGAATACTTCGTCTAGAATAATAGATATAATCTCGAATACATAGTCTCTAATAATATATAATATTGAATAGTACATCACTGGCTAGCTAATTAAAGATCGAATACTACAGAAGAATCTAGGACACTTGCGGTTCCTGCGGCGCGGGCGGTGGACACCCAAAGAGAAGGAACCCTCACAGGATCATAGCTGAAGTGAGATCCACGAAGATACTGCCAGGTATTGGAGAACCTGCCGCCCTCTAACGCAACCATGTAGCGATGGACGTGCTCATCATCCTCTCTGACACGGCGACGTACCACCTCCGGCGGGGCCGGGTCCCTCCGCACCGAAACTGGCCCACGCGAACGCCACCAAACGAGATCAGGGTCGACGACGGGACCCGGGGCCGGGTTCCTCATCAAGCGGCGCGCCCCTCCAGGCAGCACCTCCCAGTGCCAGCCCGGTGGAGCCCAGTCCCGGACACGGGTCGGCTGGACGTCGTCGCGGACGGGTCGACGGCGAGGATGCGGGCCGGGCATCGTTGAGAACAAATACTAGCTATATGCCCGCAAAAAGTAATATATTTTTAATGATTGGATTTTGATAACTAAAATTTCTAACATTTCTACTATTTCAAAAATCTATATACTATTTCATACTAATTAAGCATCTAACACTAAAAACAGAAAACACAACTTCTATACATCCATTAAAAAACTGAAAAACAACATTATATAAAAAATTTCCATACTAATTAAACACTAATTATATCCATCTAACATGCATTCATACATATATAATAGTGAAAAAATAATAATCTAAATAATCTAAACTAATTAAACATACAAAATACATATATACTAATATATACATGCATTAATTCATACATGTGTGTGTGTGTGTGTTCATCATGCTTGTGTGTGTGTGTGTGTATGGGCTCGGGGAGGGGTGGCGCCCATGGTGGCCGCCGGGGGCGAGGGAGAGGGGTTAGAGGGGGAGATCTCACAGCGGGGCGACGGCGATGGCCGGGGGCGGTGACGGGCCGGGGCGGCGACGCGGGGACGGCGCGACGGGGACGGGCCCGGGGCGGTGACGGAGACGAGGGCGGCGACGGGGACGGGGGCGGCGACGGCGACGTAGACGACGGAAACAGAGGAAGAAACAGAGGGGGAATGAAATTTTCGAAGTGTTGTATATATAGAAGGCACCTTTAGTACCGGTTGGAGCCACCAACCGGTACTAAAGGCCAGTTTTGGCCAGGCCAAGCGGCGGGAAGTGACCCCCTTTAGTACCGGGTGGTGGCACAAACGGTACTAAAGGCCCCCCCCTTTAGTACCGGTTGGTGGCTCCAACCGGTACAAAAGGCCTCGCGCTGCCACCCCAAAGTTTAGTCCCACCTCGCCGGGCGAAGGGCAGCCGCACTGGTTTATAAAACCAGTCGCGGCTACCACTTCGAACTCCTCTGTATAGCAGGCTTGTGGGCCTAAACTCTGCGCGCTGCCCTGTGAGTCTGCTGGGCCTTTAAGGCCTGTAATTACACACCTGTGGCCTATCAGGCCCACAGGGCAGCGCCCCAATTTTTTTTATAGTTTTTTTCTTTTCTGCTTTATTTTCTTCTATTTATTTTTGCGTAGTTTTTTGTATAGTTTTTTATTTTCTGTTATATTTATTTTCTTCTATTTATTTGTGAGTAGTTTTTCATCTAGTTTGCCAAAATTCAACATTTTCAAAGTTCATTTTGTAGTGATTTTCAATTTCACGGTCATTTTGTAAACGATTGAAAAATAGCAAATATAATTTTTTTTCTTTTCTGCTTTATTTTTTCTTCTATTTATTTCTGAGTAGTTTTTTCTTTTCTGCTATATTTATTTTCTTCTATTTATTTTTGAGTAGTTTTTTTATATAGTTTTTTTTCTTTTCAGCTATAGTTTTTCTTTCTTTTCTGCTATTTTTTCTTTTCTGCAAAACTTGATGGTCAAAGTCTGGAGTTATAACTTAAAAAAAAAAGAAATGTCGACGTGCAATTAGTTTTTGCCATAACAGAAGAAGTACGGAGTTGTAATAAGTTATTAAAAATAAAAAAGAGGTGCAATGCTCGGTAATTTGCTTCAAGCCTTTCGGAATAGTGTAAACTGCACTGCGCATAGCTCCGTGCAGTCTACCGTATTCCTGAAGGCTTGAAGCTAAGCAACGTGAGCATTGATCCTCTTCTTCATCGTCTCTGCACTCAGGGCTTATAAACCGCTCCTAGTCCCTCTCACTTCGCGAGGTGGGACTAAAAAACAGCTTACGTCTGGTTCATCCATGAACCGGTACTAAAGGTGCTCATGGGGCCCCAGTCTTACCTGACACAACCTCATTAGTACCGGTTCGTGGTACGAACCGACACTAAATGGTGATGGTGGGGCCATAGCCTGACCGGAGGCTGACACAGCCTCTTTAGGAACAAAAAATTACAAACTTTCTGTTAGTGCCCGTAGTTTTCAAATTTGAATAGTTTAAATTTTAAATTATTTGAAATTAGTGTGAATTTGTTTGCACATAAAATTTCTTCGCGTTTCAAATGCCAAAACACATAACTACCCTAACTATTACAGAGATTCCCCTCTCGGTGCGAAACACAGAAGAAAGTGATGATAGCTAGTGAAGCCGATCACATCCCAGATCTTTGGGTGTGAAACTTTTTCTTCGCGTGTGTCCCTTTGCGCCGTAACCATGGAAAATCTTCATCATTTAACGGGATGCTCGGGTCAATATTCACTGTGAATGGAGCAATTTCATCAAACTTTTCATAATCTTCTGACTTGCCTGTCTTGTCATCCACTCCCACGATGTTTCTCTTCCCAGAAAGAACTATGTGCCGCTTTGGCTCATCGTACGATGCATTCGCTTCCTTATCTTTTCTTTTTCTTGGCTTGGTAGACATGTCCTTCACATAGAAAACCTGTGCCACATCATTGGCTAGGACGAATGGTTCGTCTGCATACGCAAGATTGTTGAGATCCACTGTTGTCATTCCGTACTGCGGGTCTTCCGTTACCCCGCCTCATGTCATATTGACCCATTTGCACCGAAACAAAGGGACCTTTAAACCACGTCGATAGTCAAGTTCCCATATGTCCTGTATATAACCATAATATGTTTCTTTTCCCGTCTTGGTTTCTGCATCAAAGCGGACACCACTGTTTTGGTTGGTGCTCTTCTTATCTTGGGCGATCGTGTAAAATGTATTACCATTTATCTCGTACCCTTTGAAAGTCATTATATTCGAAGATGGTAACTGGGACAGCAAGTACAGGTCATCTTCAATAGAGGTGTCATGCATGGTACGTGTCTGCAACCAGCTGGCGAAACTCCTGGTTTGTTCACGTGTAATCCAGTCATCAGACCGCTCCGGGTGTTTGGAGCGTAGCAAATTCTTGTGTTCATCCATATACGGAGCCACCAAGGCGGAATTCTGTAGAACTGTGTAGTGTGCTTCAGTGAGAGAATGTCCGTCCATACATATTATCTGTTCCCCTCCTAGCATACCTTTTCCATCCAGTCTGCCCTTATGCCGCGATTCAGGAACACCAATCGGCTTAAGGTCAGGAATAAAGTCAATACAAAACTCAATGACCTCCTCATTTTGATGGCCCTTGGAGATGCTTCCTTCTGGCCTAGCACGGTTATGAACATATTTCTTTAAGACTCCCATGAACCTCTCAAAGGGAACATATTGTGTAGAAATACAGGACCCAAAATGTTAATCTCTTCGCATAGGTGAACTAGGACGTGCATCATGATGTTGAAGAAGGATGGTGGGAACACCAACTCGAAACTGACAAGACATTGCACCAAATCATTTTGTAACCTTGGTATGATTTCTGGATCGATTACCTTCTAAGAGATTGCATTGAGAAATGCACATAGCTTCACAATGGCTAATCGAACGTTTTCCGGTAGAAGCCCCCTCAATGCAACCGGAAGCAGTTGCGTCATAATCACGTGGCAGTCATGAGACTTTAGGTTCTGGAACTTTTTATCTGCCATGTTTATTATTCCCTTTATATTCGACGAGAAGCCAGACGGTATCTTAATACTGAGCAGGCATTCAAAGAAAATTTCCTTCTCTTCTTTGGTAAGAGCGTAGCTTGCATGACCCTGATGTATGCCGTCTTCTCCGTGCATACGTTGCTGGTCCTCCCGTGCCTCAGGTGTATCTTTTGTCTTCCCATACACGCCCAAGAAGCCAAGCAGGGTCACGCAAAGATTCTTCGTCACGTGCATCACGTCGATTGCGGAGCGGACCTCTAGGTCTTTCCAATATGGCAGGTCCCAAAATATAGATTTCTTCTTCCACATGGGTGTGCGTCCGTCAGCGTCCTTTGGAACAGGTTGTCCTCCAGGACCCTTTCCAAATATCACCTTCAAATCCTTGACCATATCATGTACATCAGCACCAGTACGGTGGCGAGGCTTCGTCCGATGATCCGCCTCACCTTTGAAATGCTTGCCTTTCTTTCTTACGGGATGCCTGCTCGGAAAAAATCGACGATGTCCCAGGTACACATTCTTCTTACAACTATTCAAATATATACTGTCGGTATCATCCAAACAGTGCGTGCATCCGCGGTATCCCTTGTTTGTCTGTCCTGAAAGGTTACTGAGAGCAGGCCAATCATTGATGGTCACGAACAGCAACGCCTTTAGGTCAAATTCTTCCCCCATGTGCTCATCCCACGCACGTACACCTGTTCCATTCCACAGTTGTAAGAGTTCTTCAACTAATGGCCTTAGGTACACATCAATGTCGTTGTCAGGTTGCTTAGGGCCTTGGATGAGCACTGGCATCATAATGAACTTCCGTTTCATGCACAACCAAGGAGGAAGGTTATACAAACATAGAGTCACAGGCCAGGTGCTATGGTTGCTGCTCTGCTCCCCAAAAGGATTAATGCCATCTGCACTTAGACCAAACCATACGCTCCTTGCGTCATCTGCAAACTCCTTCCCGTACTTTCTTTCGATTTTTCTCCACTGCGACCCGTCAGCTGGTACTCTCAACTTTCCGTCTTTCTTACGGTCTTCTCTGTGCCATCGCATCGCCTTGGCATGCTCTTTGTTTTGGAACAAACGTTTCAACCGTGGTATTATAGGAGAATACCACATCACCTTGGAAGGAATCTTCTTCATGGGGCGCTCGCCCTCGACATCACCATGCTCATCGCGGCTGATCTTATAGCGCAATGCACCACATACCGGGCAAGCGTTCAAATCCTCGTACTCACCGCGGTAGAGGATGCAATCATTAGGGCATGCATGTATCTTCTGCACCTCTAACCCTAGAGGGCAGACAGCCTTCTTTGCTTCGTATGTACTCTCGGGCAATTCGTTGTCCTTTGGAAGCATATCCTTTATCATTACCAGCAACTTTCCAAATCCCTTGTCAGATACACCATTCTCTGCCTTCCATTGCAGCAATTCCAGTGTGGTACCCAGCTTTTTCTTATCACCTACGCAATTCGGGTACAATAATTTTTTGTGATCCTCTAACATGCGCTGCAACTTCTTCTTCTCCAAATCACTTGCGCAGTTTCTCTTTGCATCGGCAATGGCCCGACCTAGATCATCAACGGGCTCATCTGATGCCTCTTCTTCAGCTTCTTCCCGCATTGCCGGCTCAGCTTCTTCCCGCATTACCGGCTCAGCTTCTTCCCCCATTGTTGTATCATCGTATTCAGGGAACCCATGGCCAGGATAGTTGTCGTCGTCCTCTTCTTCTTCATTGTCTTCCATCATAACCCCCTCTTTCTCCGTGCTTGGTCCAAACATTATAGTGGGGCATGAAACCGGACTCAAACAGGTGGACGTGAATGGTTCTTGACGTAGAGTAATTGCGACCATTCTTACAGCCAGCACATGGACAAGGCATAAAACCATCCGCCCGCTTGTTTGCCTCAGCCGCAAGCAGAGAAGTATGCACGCCCTCAACGAACTGGGGAGAGCATCGGTAATCGTACATCCATTGTCGGCTCATCTTCATTACACAACACCGAATAGACCAAATTAATACAAGTTCATACATAAAGTTCATACAACACTTAAATGCAACAAACAAATAACTCTCTAGCTAAAGCATTTAAATGCAACAACAAATGCGATCAAGATCGCAACTAAGGTAACAATTGATCCAACAGCATAATGATACCAAGCCTCACTATCGATGGCATATTTTCTAATCTTTCTAATCTTCAAGCGCATTTTCTCCATCTTGATCTTGTGATCATCGATGACATCAGCAACATGCAACTCCAATTCCATCTTCTCCCCCTCAATTCTTTTCAATTTTTCTTTCAAGTACTCGTTTTCTCTTTCAACTAAATTTAACCTCTCGACAATAAGGTCGGTTGGAATTTCCGGTTCACATACCTCCTAGATAAAAATATCTATGTCAACTTGATGGGTATAATTTGTCATATACACGAAATGCAACAAATAGTTTTAAAAGAGAATATACCACATCCGAATCATAACAAGGACGAGGGCCAACGGGGACGGATATCAAAACCATGGCACTATGTATAACAAACAACGTACGGGTAAGATAATTATTATACGAGTAACTATATATCCAAATCACACAAACATCAATTTTTTATATAAAATTTCATGAACAAGAGGCTCACCACAAGGTGGTGCCGGCGACGGGACGGTGCGGGCGATCGACGGTGGTTACGACGGAGATTTAGAAGGCACTAAGTAAACCACACCTACATATGCAAACTAAGTGTTATTTTGACCTCAGATTGCATATAAATCAAATACTAGCACATATATATATTTCCTCCCAAATTACTAAACTCACAAATTAATAACTATATAAAGCATTGCAAGAGCTAATCTAGCAATGAGAGATGAAAGGACAAAGTTGCTAACCTTTGTGATCATTTGAATGGATGGGGGCCTTCAAATCTTGACAAATTTGGGGCAAAATGTGTGATGAGCTCGAGAGGAAGAGGGGAAGAACAGAGAGGAGAGGGGAAAGGGGAAGAACAGAGCGAGCTCGGGTGGACGAAGGGTTTATGTAGGACGACCTTTAGTACCGGTTCGTGCCAAGAACCGGTACTAAAGGTGCTGGAGGGGGCCCAGACTGACAACATCCTGCTAGCACTCTCATTAGTACTGGTTCGTGGCACGAACCGGTGCTAAAGGTTAGCCACGAACCGGTACTAATGAGAGCGGCCCGGCTAGCTGTTGGAACCGGCACTAATGTATACATTTGTGCCGGCTCAAATACAAACCGGCACTAATGTGCTTCACGTTTGACCCTTTTTCTACTAGTGGTTTTAGCCATCCATTTTTGCAATCTGGACATTTTTGGTCGTCGGATCTCCTGTTTAAAGCGATTTGTCACGCATCTGGTAAAAACTGGGCTGGCTGTCCTGTGGGCTGCAGCTCCGCAGGACGAAACGTAGCCCAGTGGTTAACTGGGCCGATGGCCAGCCCATTCCAGCCCACGCGCTTCGCTGAAGGAGGTCCACTTATGCGGTTTGCTAAATTTGTTCATCGTTGAGCGTTCATCCAGTCCCATTGCGAGAGAAAAAATTCGGTCCCGACGCGATGAGGTCGATCGGACCGACCGGAGGTGCAGGATCAAGGCAATGCGCCCATGCGGTTCGGTGAAGGAGATCCGGTGGTAGGGTAGGGCGGTGGTGCCTCACATGGCGACCTACGCAACCGGCTGTGTGGCCTCGCTGGGCAACGCCACCAGGCGGTACCCGGGGTAGCAAATCGTCCCCTGTGGATTCACCTCCAGTTGCCGGCGATTCGGGAATCAATTTGTAGTTGTAGTAGACCATTATAATGGCAAATTGACAATCAGTGGGCCACACTCACTGGTGGCCAATAACTGGGGTCAGTTACAATGTCCATTCAATTGTGTCTATTTAATCTCCATCGCCGATCTTCTCCTTCCTCATTCTCCTCCTTACTTGCGCAAATCCTTCACCGGCAGCCATGGTTGACACTCAGGTCGATAATTAGTCTCTGTTGCTGGCCTTTTACAAGTGTTCCTTCGTTGGTACTTCCACTCTCCCCCAAATTCTGCATGGATTTTTTTCAATTGATGTTGTTCTTTGTGATACCAAATGAGTGCAGGTTCCATTGAGTTCCACGGGATTCACTGGATTGGCTCATTCTGTTACATTGAAACTTTGCAAAGTGAGGCACTGCTTTAACCTTTAATCATTCTTGCCTGAGAGTATTATTCATGAATGCCTCATCTTGCAATTGCTTAAAGGGCTAATGTTTAAAATATTTGTTGTGGTCTAATATTCTTTCACAAAGTGCATATTTCACTTAGAGTAAAAAATATATTTTCTCCTTCTCTATCGTAAATAAAGCAGATGCACTCAAATTGCAATTGTGATTTTCCAGCAATCGTGATATATAAACATTGTGTATTTGAGATGCTATAAATGGGTGTGTTTTATGCCAACAAAATTCAAAATGAATACGTGTACTCTTGGAGGATGAATTCGAGCTTGGTACTTCTTGGTTTGCTGCTTCTGCAGGGCTTGTCTTCTACCTTTCAGCAGATTCTGTCAAGCTCGAATGGCTCATGGACAGGTTAGTATCCGTGTACTGTTGTGCCTCATGTTAATTATCTTGCGACGTGATTTCTTATGTTGGTATTTCGGGTCTCTATGTACAACTACCTGCTCTACTGCACGACATCGCTTAGTCGCCAATCCGTTATTGTTTTCGATAATCTCCATGAAGGGGAATAAGTGGAGTCAAAATAATTTGTCTACTGATGAACTTGGCAATTAGTGTTTTTTATGGCAGATACTTTTAGTTTCGGTGTTAGGGTTCTGCCTTTTGGTAGCTGTTCAAGTGTTCATTGTGGTGCAGTCTCATGTTCACCGATTCTGGAGTGTAGAAAATATTATGTCATGCTTCTTTAGATGAAAACTAGAATGTATACATTCCATCTCATGGGACCATATGTAGTTGTACTAATTAATATATAGTATAGAGTGCTAAACTAGCTTGGCTGTGTTTGATTTAGACAAATACATTGCTTCTGTAATGTTGTAGTCACAACTATAATTATCCAAGGAGGAAGTGTTGTGAGAGTAGATGGTTTGCACTGCTGCTGCTCGGTACCAGGGGTGGCCGAACACATTAGATTTATTTTCTGCGTGGTTGGAGGTCACCTGATCTTTTCATGCCACTTTAACTCTTGCGGAGATAAAAATTTGTGCAGGCGTGAAGCTGAAATTTAGTTGATCGAAAGCAAAGAGATTTAGAGTATGAGCTTGTCTTTTTGCACTCGAGACAAGAGCACGGTAACATTTCTTCTCACTCCAATATTTGAGAATGAATTGGATAAAATTTGGCACTGCATTTTTTTCTAAATTATTGGTAAATTTTCAATTTTAAATAAGTTGGAAGTCAGCTATCTACCTCTGCTTTGTGTTCAAGTCCTCTTGTAGGTTAGGGCATTTGGAGTGCTACATAGGATATCATACCCTGTTTGCAGATTTTTACTCAAGCTGCATCATGGAAGCGTCCCTATATCTCTTTAGTCGTTACTTATATTATCTATACTGTTTTGTGCTAGTCCAAATTATTCTCTTTAGCTTAACATGTCATTTCATTAATACTCCTACATAAGTTGTAGGGATGTTGCCGCAATATGCGTGTTTATTATGCTTGATGGACTCCAGACCAAAAGTTTTCCCTTTTGTACACATTCCATTTCTGTTACATCTTTGTGTAACCAATACCAACAACTTCATTGTATTCTACAGGATGGTAATTGATTTCACCAGAGATACTACAAAGTTTTTGGATTCCAGTGTTTTTACCATATCATGTTGATCTGCACCTGGCGTGCTTTCTCTCCAATTTATGCTTTGGTTTCAGCGATTATATGCTGGTCACACATAATAATTGAGAAAAGTAGCATCCTTGGTGTAGAATGTTTTTTTCTTTGTCATTTGTTATCGCTAGCCTGTTGCAAATTTACCATGGATCATGCTACTAGCATTATTGTATTGGCCACTACATACTTATGCATCTATCCAAGGAATAATGTACCTTCCAGAATTTCTCATATATTTGTAGTGTGTTTCTTTTACAAGTATTCCTACTGTTGTGTCGTCAAAATAGATGATCGTGGCAAAGCACGAATTCGGTAACTGATCTTGATCTTACAACTGCAGCTATATCCTTCTAAGCTCAAGTTTTGTCCTTGAATTCGAAACAGCTCGGTTTTGTTTCTAACTTCCATGTTTCGTCAATCATACATTTACAAAAATACTATTATTCTACTATGAAAATGACCGGCGCATCAACGCGTGCCAACATTATCTAGTAAACTCTCATGCGACTTGATATGGGACCTCTCTCCACCTCTGTTGGCCTAGACGACTTCTGGAGCACGGTCTGCCTTCTCTAGATGTGGAGGATCTGGAATCGCCACTACCAGGTCACCTTCCATACGGTGTGACCCTCCATCAACTGAATCATTGCAATTGTTGTCCCCGACCTCTCAAACCAGGTGTTCTGGCTCAATCACAACCAGAGGGTCGTGCCAGCCTGGAAGCATTTCCTGCTTGCCTTCAATATTCTTGCATGTACCCCCTTAATCCCTCCACTAACTTGTAACCCTCTGTACTAAGGTAAATTTAGCTAGGGCATCTTCCACACCATCCCCCTCCCCCGAAATATGACGGGTGGAAGGTGGCCCAAACCGTACTTAAGACAACGGGTGGAAGGTGGCTGCCGGACCCACTGCCCCTCCTTGTATGGTGCAGGATTAACATTTTTTTTCAAATACATGATTACCAATTTTTATGTCTATTTATTTTTTACATGTACATTGTACATTTTTTGTATACACTCAAACATAATTATACAACTTAAGCATTTCTCAAATACATGATTACAATTTTGCTCAAATAGATGTTTACAAAAAATAAGATACATGTTAAACACATTTTAAATAAATGCTGAAACATTTTTTGAATGATAAGAATCATTTTTTAAACTACGCAAACATTTTTCTACATTTGCATAATTGTTTTCTAAAAATTTCAGGAACATTTCCTAAAACACATGAATATTTATTAAAATGCATCGTACATTTTTGAAAAATTTACGAAACATTGTTTTTGAATTACATGATTAATTTTTATACATAGTGTTTTTTTAATTTCAAATACATGTTTTTGAAATGCAAAATGAGTGAATGATTTTCAAATGTCACAAACATTTTTTTTCAATGCCATCAGCATTTTTTACAATTATGCCAAAAATCTTTGTACGCTCCATTGTCATTTTTTTCAAATTCACGGCTTTAAAATTTTGAATTAAATATAATGGTTGTAATATATGTAGTTAGAATATGAGCAAAAAAACTGACTAACCTGCAGGAGGAGACCTAACTGGAGACTTGCTATATGCGACACGTTCAACGTCTGTCAAATGCAAGTTTAACATTTTTTAATACACAAGCAACCGCGCTAATAGGGCGGCCCGCTAGTCGTCACCCATAGGAAATTCCTATTAGGAATTGGTAAGAGGGACATATAGGCCTGGAGTATAGCAGCATTCAGAACCCCTCGCCTCAAGGACGCCCTGGATAGGCTGACCCAGTGCGGGAGGATTGTTCGCTCGGTAGCGCACGACCGCACGTCCTCTTCTGCTAATTTTTCTTATTACTTCATTTATACTAGTGAAAATCAATATTCATACACAACATTTGTTTTCACAACTCACGCTGGCTCCTCTGCAACCACACAAGAAGAGCTTAACATGCTGGATAAAAGATTGTGAATAGACATGAAAAAAAAAATGATCATGAGCCTACCTGATGCATTAAGAAGTGATGAACAATAAGAGTGCTTGCATATATGTTCCTAAAATATATTCCATGGAGCATCAACAAGTTGCAGGCAGTGGATTGCTGAAAAGAAGGAGCCATAGTGAAGCAAGTGTCGAGCTGCTGCAACATAAATCAGCCTAATCTACCATATCTTCCTAGGCATGACTGAATACAGGAACAAAAATGAAAAATCTATAGGAACAAGCTACAATCAGAAGTCAAGTTACAGTCACTGACAAAGCACTAAAAATGAAAAACTACAGGAACAAAAATGCCAACTAGCTAACTAGGGGCTCCCCTCCTTTTCACAATTCAGGGGTGAAAAAGGTCAACCTTCAGCAAAAAAGATGGAAAGCAGTATATTTTGTGCTGATGGGCATAAGCTAAAAAAGAAACAAGGATAAAGAAAAATGGAAGAGAGGCTGCTTTGTTTTTTAAGTCCTTCCAGACATACATGCTGATGCAATTTCCCGTGCTCTCGCGGTCGCAAGGGCTCAGACAAACTTCGCAAACCATCTCCTGTGCACACAAAAAAAAAGCACCAACAAAAAATTGTGCTGGTGAGTAGAAAATAAAATGTGAAAAACATACATATTGAGCTAATGATTTCAGTGGGAAACTAGCATGCGTTTGAAAATGGATTTCAAGATAATGATGATTTATCATTGGGTCAACAGCTGGTGAGCAAAAGCATATTTACTGCTCACACGTCATAGTTGGTGTTGGTCAGCATCTGGTACTGGATGGGGCTGTTGTGATACGACAGTATGTTGGCGTCGCTTGTTCCTCGACCACTAATTGTTGATCTGCTGCCCTTTTCACCTTGCCACCGTTCTTGTTCACCTTGAAGCTGTCGTTCCCGGACTTGGAGTTAACAGACTCATCGCAGTTTTTGTCGGACGTCGTAGATCATCGAGTCTCTAGATACCAATTGTTAGTTTTGACACCCTAGAATGATTCACCGAGCACAGCATCCGTGCGTGCAAAGCTAGATTTGAAAGCACACAAGCAGTTTGATTGATTTGTTGCCTAGCAACACATGCACGTCTAGCCACGAATATGACTTTGACTGCTCCACCATTGATGAGAAGACCCACTTGGTGGCCAAAGACACAGCGGGCTAAAGAGAATGGTCAAGTAGGAGGACTAGTTATGCATCTTGTGGATGAGGGAGTGTCCATACTACAATACGTCGATGGCACAATTATATTCATGGAACATGATCTCGCAAAAGCAAGAAATATGAAGCTTGTGCTTTGTTTATTTGAACAATTGTCGGGATCCAAAATCAATTTTAACAAAAGCAAATTGTTTTGTTTTGGGAGAGTCAAAGAGGAACAAGATGCATACAGACAATTGTTCGATTGCGAAATGGGTTCCCTACCGTTTAGTTACATAGGGTTTTCAATTCACCATCGCCGATTATCAAATAAGGAGTGAAAGTGCATTGAAGATAGATTTAAAGAAAGGCTAGGCTGCTGGAAGGGCAAGCTTATGCCGTATGGAGGTCGGCTAGTGCTGATAAACTCGGTTCTGACGAGTCTGCCGATGTTCCTTCTATCCTTCTTTGAAGTACCGGTAGGGGTACAAAAAAGATTAGGCTTTTATCGATCTCGCTTCTTCTGTTAATGTGATGAGGTTAATACAAAATACAGATTGGCTAGATCGGATATTATTTGTAGACCAAAGACTAAGGTGGGTTAGGGATCGAGAACTCAGAAGGTAAGAATAGATACCTTCTTAGCAAATGGCTATTCAGATTATTTGTCGAGACTGAGGGTACAAGGGTGTGTAATAAGTACCTACAATCTAAGGCATTGGCTCGGATTAACGCTAGGTCTAATGACTCGCCGTTCTAGAAGGGGTTAATGAGGATGAAAGCAACCTTTTTCAGAGGGTGAAATTTATCATTGGTAACGGTAACACGACAAGGTTCTGAAAATATGCATCGTTAGGGGAGACGTCCTTGGCCTTACAATATCCCACTCTATATAATATTGTACAATGTAAGGAAGATTATGTCGCTACAGTATTACAATTGGTCCCTCTTAATATGCCATTCAGGAGGTCTCGGGTGGGGGGACGTTGGAACTTGTGGCTACACTTGGTCCGCAGGTTGATGGATGTTCAACTTTCTGACCAGTCAAATGCCATTCACTGAAAATTATCTACGAATGGTAGTTTCTAGGTGAAATCTATGTATTCGGACCTAATTGATTATGGGTCAATCCCGAGATCACTCCATATAGGATCTGTGAAATCTTAGGATCTATGGAGCACATGTTTCCTCACAACGCGATTTTCAATTGCAGCTCCGGAGTCATGAAGCGGAGGGTAACATGCCCTTAAAATGACAGTTTAGATTAACTATGCACACACCATATGAAAAGTGTGGCTCAAGATGAGCCCCACCTTAGGTACAAGAGGACATGAGCAAGCAATCTAAAATAGCCTTCTTTTCCTTGTGTGACACAGATTTTTTCCACCGCAGTTTTGGCACAATGCCCGTGTGCGATTTCAACACCGTGATCAAGGGTGCCACCGTGCGAGTGCACGACTGAATGAAAATCTCATACTTTTACAGTATTCCCGTGGGAGTGTGCTTATACTTTTTCTTTCGAGGGGTGAGTGTGTTTATGCTTGGGTTTGAGAAGTTTGAACATGGAGACGAACTGGGCCAATATTATTTAGATGGGCCTTGCCGC
This sequence comes from Triticum aestivum, assembly GCF_018294505.1. Taxonomy (NCBI): domain Eukaryota; kingdom Viridiplantae; phylum Streptophyta; class Magnoliopsida; order Poales; family Poaceae; genus Triticum; species Triticum aestivum. The sequence continues at coordinate 11,381,252 of NC_057801.1, read as the reverse complement.
CTATCCAGAATGGGCAGTAATGATCGTTGCCTGCACACTTCACACTTCAATTGAACTGAGATCTCAGGTCTCGGTTACCCCCAGAAACAATGAGAACTAATGCCCAGTCCATATTAAGTGCCGCTGATTTAGTACATGTTATCCTAAATTGGAGACACGTACTATGGAACTGAGGGTTTCCATTTTTTTTAGATAACCAGCTCTGTAAGAAGCAAGGGAAAAAAAGAATATCGTCATGCGTGCATATATCAGGGTTTTTCCAGTCGGAATTTCCAGTGTGGAACCCATGAAATTTCAATATCGTCCAACAAAACTGATATTATTTGAACTTAAACATCTAGCTAATGCCAAATAGAGCCCGTATGCATATACTATCACGATTGGGATTTCTAAATCTCAGTCGACTAAGACTCAACCAAGTCTCAGTCGATCCTATATCTGTGGGATTTTAAGTGAAGATCTGACGATATTTTTCTTTTTAGTTTTTTGTTACATGTTATGTCACTTGACTTAGAATTGGTTAAGTCTCAGCCGACTGATACCTAGCCACACCCTATCACGATACAACCCTCAGCCTTGTGGTAATAAGCGTAGCCCATCTCACTGGTTGTAGTAGGATCAAGTTTTAGGTTATTATGCAAACTACACCTCATGTGTACGAGGAGCTAAATAGTGCAATCCTACCTTTTTGCGAGGAAAATAGTGTACCTTTTTACCCTGTATTTTTTAATACAAAATTCGTTTGTTGCCCTGGCGTAGCGGTAAAGCTGTTGCCTTGTGACCATGAGGTCATGGGTTCGAGTCATGAAAATAGTAAGAGACTATGGTAGTATGCATGATAATCGAAGACCAAACAACATGAAATTAAGCGCCAGCTGCATGCTAGTACTATTATTACAAGAACACGCGCAGGAAATATCCCCGTCGCGCGGAGACAGAGTTGTTCTGCAAAACCCCAAGACATATATGGTCCATGCATCTCATGCATGCATACGCAAGCACAGCGCAATTACACAACAGTAAAAACAGCACATAGCAGTTGCTGGCTAACTTATGGAAGCTCAGTTATTATTCTTCACCGGGATTAAGTATTGTAGCTCGGTGCGCATGCAGCGGGCGGTGCCGGAGTAGCCCGGCCGGCGCGCGCTTTCTTCAGCGCCGGCGGTGCCCGGACGGCTCCTTCTGAGAGTTGAAGTAGACGACGGCGACGGGGAGGCCGAGCTCGTGGTTGCCGGCGAAGGCGCGGGTGTTGAAGTAGGCGCGCTCCTCCGGCGGCGCCGCCGCGACGTAGGGGAAGCGCGTCTTCTGCTCGAACAGCACCAGCACGTAGCGGTGGATGCCCACCGGCGGCCGCGGCCCCATGTATGGCACCACCACCTCACCTGCATGCACCACAAATATATATACACCCGGACGTATTATCCATCGTTCATGCATGCATGGGCGGCAAAACGACAGAATTTACTATCTCTCCGTTTCTAAATATAAATCTTTTTAGAGAATTCAATATGAACCACATACTCCTACAAAGTAAACTGACTGAATATACACTCTAAAATATGTCTATATACATCCATATCTAGTTCATATTATAATCCCCATAAAAAAATTATATTATAATCCGTATGTCGTCTATACAGTACTTCCTCTGTAAACTAATATAAAATTATTTAAATAACTAAAATAGTAATCTATATTAGTTTAGGAAGGGAGTACATACAAGCTAACTGTATGCGTCATGCATCAGGAATGTACACGTGTGACAACCGGACACGTGGGACGCTTCCCGGACGAATGCTTGGTGGCAGCCGGGCCGCCCGGCGGCGCGGCGCCGTTGCGGCGGCCATGCTTGCGTGCATGCTCCAAAGTTTGTGCCATGCGATCGCATGCATATGGATGCACCGCGCGCGTGGTGCACATAATAAGATACATACAAGTAGAATCTTGGAGCACCGTCGTTATCTTGGATATTTTATGCACCATATATCTTCTTTTCTGTGGTGATCGCAGGAAGCGGCCACCAAACAAGTTTGTTTTGTTACTTGGGCTTGGGTACATATGTAGGTGTGGCCGGTCGTCTAAGGCTGCGTTGCCATCACGGTGTACGCTAGGACAATCCAGTTTATTTCTTCAACCTTTTTCCATTTTACTGTTTGTTTAACTCGTTTTTGCCTACATTTATGGCTGTTTTCCTACAGCATACTATAAAATTATCACATACAAACACAATTGAGCAACCACAAATGGGTCTAGATAGAGGCATATAATAAGTAAATGCGGGAACGATGGAAGGCCTTAAAAGTATGAAATTCTGTGACATGTTGTTCATTTTATATCAGCTACATATTGTGAATTCTTGCAAAAAAAAGTACCAGTCAGTTTCATAAAATATTGGAATAGGCATTTGAGTGACTTTTCTTTTTGGCAAGAGCTATTTTAGTAAATATATGACAAGGTTCACAAAATACTCTGTTAGCACCAATGGATTGTATCATAGAAGAATGTGAGACCAGTTGACACACAACGTCGTGCTTTGTGGTTGCTGAACTAATTTCATAATCTCGCTGGTTAAAAACTACCGGTGAAAAAAGGAAGAAAGAAAGATTAACCGAAGAGTAGAAAGGCAAAGAACTTGTTGGGCAAATCAAATTCTAACTGTCCATCGCAATAAAAGGCATGCGTGAGCAATCATAGTATGCATGTGCGTGTGTCGGGACCACTAGGTATCGACATACAATGATAAATGGAAAACGACATGTTTGTGTATGGTTGTGACATATATAAGGGCACATGGAGTGACATGAGCTATCTCTTACATGTGATGGTTGGGTCTTAGGTGAGATAGAGGACTTTGCGTACGATCCAAAACCGTCTCGGGCAAGAGATGAACTTGGTACAATGACCAACGTATTGGCAATATATGGTAGGTTTGGAGCACGTGTTTGTGTGTGTGCGGTGCGGGGGGTCGGGTGGAGGTGGGGTTTAGTTATATGCAAGTATTTTCATTGAGTGTGTTTTACTTTTGTAGTGTTTGTCTATTAGAGCGTCATCATCCATAAGGCCTAAGCATATACTAAAGGTGATGAAGATTGCAAATAAGACCATAACTAGAGACGCCGAAGAGAGGAAACATTACAATAATTGCAGCTTAAGATACCATTTCCTAACTTAAGTGAAAAAAAATCTAATATGAGTAGCACTTATAGTTCATGGTGTCAAGAGATATGGTTGAAGAAGCTTAAAGAAATGATAGATGAGAGAAATCTTTAGGTCCCAAGCTAAAAGCCTCAACTAAGATGATGCTAGATGCAAAGTGTCAAAACAACTATAATTCTACTCATTGAGATGCATGAGAGGCCCGGAGTGAGGCTCAAATGGTTACTCATAAAACAATAATATTGGGGAGAACTAGGTGCGGACCCCAGGCA
>NC_057801.1:11368873-11377533 GCF_018294505.1 Triticum aestivum | reverse complement strand
CAACGCCATCGTACTAAAATTTGAAATTACAGTTTTGCATATTTCTATTAAAACTGAAGATGTCCATCGGCAATACCGTGAGAGACGCGCAAGAATGATAATATAAGAGTGGAATTTACATATGACTGTTTAATTAAACTTATTGGGAGAGTGCAATGTATTGTGAGTGTTATATGAAATTAATGATGCTTTTGTCATAAATAACGTACTGACCTTTAGTTGCATCTGTTCCACCCGGTATGTTAACCACTATCCTGCAGACACAAATGAGTGCAATAGAAATCAGTTAATAAATAAAGACGCTGGAGCATGATGATATCCATATCTCCAGGGTGTGTGCGTGTGTGGGGGGATCTATGGAATTGACACTTGTTTAACTGTGAGTCAGGTGCCAAATCATACATACACATAGCAGCAGGAGTAGTAGTACATACCAGTGGAGGTACTCCCTCATGGTGGGCTCGCTAGGGCTAGGCGCGTCAGGATCCGTCATCACCTGCAGCAAGCAAGCATGTACACCCATGGATCACCATGCATATATATAAATCACTATCAAGTTCCCATGCATATGAACAAGTGTGTATATCCATGACCACGAGGCGATCGAGGGCGGGCAGGTGCATGCACGCACGCATGGGGCGGGACGTACGAGGGTGTAGAGGTCGTTGCGGCGGCCGGAGATGCGGACGAGCGGCTGGTCGGCGGCCAGGGAGGGCTTGACGTGGCAGCCGTTGCTGAGGTCCCTGGCGCCGTAGGCCACGGCCATGGCCACCGACGGCACGAACATGTCCACCACCTCGCCGATCACCCGCCCCACCACCAGCGGATCCACGCAACGGGACATGTTTCTCCTCCTCTGCGCTGCTCTGCTCTTCCTCTCGCTCTGCTTCTGCTTCTGGGACTTGTACAAATGACGCACGCCTGCGTGTATATATGGCTTACGCTAAGCAGCAGGCGGATTATTAACTGAGGGTTTTGTCACGGGGGTTGGGACTTGGGCTACCCTCCCCTCCTTGGCGCCATGCGTGCATGCGGCCGGCCTATACATACGTACGTATCGATCGCTGATGCACTGCATGGATCATGCATGTACAGCTCGAGCGACACGTAGCCGGGGGTGGCCTCTGGAAGGACCGGCGTGCCACGTGTGGGGTGATGATCTGGGTGCGCACTGCGTGCCTCTGCCGCCAGCGAGACAGAGAATCCGCTGGCTGCATCCACCAGCTGCGTGTATAGTACTGCGCATGCATGTACGCATGCAATGCAGGTGAGCCAGTTGTTTACATCCGTTCCTCGGACTCACTCCATCCACATATACAAGGTCTAATACGAGTTTTTGAGGTTACCTTTTTTTACGGGGTTTCGAGGTTAACTTTGATCATAGGTTAAAGTATTAATATATGACATGCATGTTACACAGACTATACCGTCGGAAAAGAGTTTCTAAGAATATATTTTTTATGAACAAAGCAATAGAAGTATGAAACGCATACCGAAATCATCACGTGTGAGCATGTATCAAGCATAGAACTGAAACATTGATAAACACGACATATACGACTAGCACATGAAAGAGCAAATAGGGGATTGTCGGCCAATATGCAATTCCGAGCCCGGGCTCATCTGCACCCGGTCAACAAACAATTTATAAAAAATTTAAAAAGAAACAAAAAAGCCACTCTTCGTGAAATTAAGGAGCACATCAAGAAGACCAAGGTCAAAGATGCTACCAGAGATCACAAATATTCGAAAAACCAGCCTGGGGACCGGGCAAGATCCTTGCCAGAAGGGGGCTAACTAAGCTCGGCAAGGTTCCCCTACTCAGCCACCGTTCCACCTCATCGATTAGGTTGTCACTTGTCGATCAGGTGTCGAGCGGGCAGGCAGTTAAGTGAACTTTGTCTAGCACATGGCAGCTTGCCTCTAAAGATATTACTTTAACAACACCCATTCAAATGATGTGTCGAAGAAATATGAGGTAGATGGGCGAACGACAATGGGACATGTTTGCTCCTCTGCTCTGCTCTTCCTCTGACTCTGCCAAGGACTTGTACAAATGACGCATGCCTGGGTGTATATATGGCTTACGCTAAGCAGGTGGCTAGCACTGCGGATTAACTGAGGGTTTTGTCACGGGGATTGGGATTTGGGCTACCCTCCTTTTTTTTGCATGGTTTGGGCTACCCTCCTTGGCGCCATGCGTGCATGCAGCCGGCCTATACATACGTACGTATCGATTGCTGATGTGTGCATGGATCAGACATGTACAGGTCGAGCGACACGTAACCGGGACATGACGTCTGGAAGGATCAGCGTGCCACGTGTGCTGTGATGATCTGGGTGCGCACTACGTGCCTCTTGTTAGAGTAAACCGAGATTGAATGAAAGTGAATGGACCATCAGTCCTCGGTTCTATTGATACTCAAGTATATATACACCAGGAAGAGATGAAAAGAAGAGGTGTCTGTCCGAAGGCATCCCTTCAGAACAGGTGCCTGTTGACAATAGAGAGAAGGGACATGACTGTTCGGGGTTGGACACACCCCTTTGCTAATGATTGTTCGTTAATTAGCATGTGTCAATTAACAATAGACGTGTGCTAATTAATCCATTAATAAATTCCATACACTCCCCCGCTCCTTGGATGTTTCATCATTGGAATCTTCTTGTATATAGATCTTCCATCTTGAGAAATCTTTCATATAATCTTGAGAGTCTCCTCAAAAAACCCTGTGAAACACATGTGAGGAGAATTGTGCAGATATGTCGCTAAAACTCCTTTAAACCTAATGGAAAAATAAGAAGAAAAAGGTGCAACATATAATGATTATTGTCTCCTTGATAACTTATATGAGAAAACCTTTGAGAAAGGAAAAAACTGATTGGTAAGTTTGGAGAACAATAAATATGTTTGTATACTTTACTTTTAAAAAACCAAGTGGGAAAAAAATAGAAAGTATTGCATATGTCGCCTCCTTAAAACCTTTTATGAGAAACTTTGAAATAAACCTCATAAGGGAAAAGTGTGCTAACTAATATGTCATCGAAAACTCCTTTAAAACCCAGTGGAAAAAATATAAGGAGAAAAACAATATGACATATCATGGTAATTGTCTCTTTAACTCAATGTGGGAAAATCCATAGAGTTTAGAGGACAATAAATATGTCGTGTATACTTTCCTAAAAAACCCGGCTGGGAAAACAAAAAGTATGACATATGCTCATGTTGATATTACCTCATTAAAGACCTTGATGAGAACCTATAAAAGTAAACTCATAAAGGGAAAAGGAGTATAATATATTGCTTTGAACGGGAGTAATTAAGGAAGATACTCCCCCTGATACTTGCAAATCTTGAAGCCGTCAAATACAAATTCCATGAACATGTTTCTGAAATGTTCAAGTTGGTAGAGACTTCATAAAAAAATCAATGAGATTGTCATAGGATTTGACTTGCAGATGAGAAATATAGTGATGTTGCTTACTATGTAACATGTTTGCATCCGGGCAATACAAGCAACATTATCTTTGAGATAATGGTTGGTGGATGTGGCCCCTAAGGTCTGTTTCAAAGACTTTCATTTTATGGCTACCAAACCTAGGGGGAACACAAAGCTTGTCTATGATCTAACATAGTGGGGATCTGGTCAATTTATCCAATGATACTGGTGTCCAGATTTCTCTGAAACTGGAATAACACAGAAGATGTTTGATGCCTTGGAGATATCAAGAGATATTCTTAAGTCCCAACCATTTGAATTTGGTGAGTCCCATGACACTAGGATATGAAACTTTATGTCCCGATATTGCATTCTCATCAACTCATGGTTTTAATGGATCTTTCTCTACGTGTAGAGAATGAAGCCGTGCGAGTTATGGATGCATAAGATTTGTCCACAGTGAATTTATCCAATATATATTGGATATAGACAACATAGTACTGTACCATAATGTATGAGTGAAGGTGCTCGATATTTTACTCAATCCTTCATCTCAAAGTCAGTCATTAAGATGATCATGTACTTCATCATTGCAGGAGTAATCCCTGTGTATGATAGACATGCATGGGTAATCGTCATTATAGGAGTAATCCTTGTGTATAAGGAACTCACTTATGTCTGTTGTACCAAAATGTACCGACTACAATAGTTGTATGGAGACTTATTGGTTTTTTTACATAATGTATGTTGCGGTTTGCATTTCGATTCAGAAGTGAGATTCCATTGGGAACCATCTATGTCTGAATCTAGTGTTCCACATGGATGTGTAATCACTATATCTATCAACTGCATAGATAGATGATTTTGTACCGCCAATGGTATAATGTATTGGAAAGAGATTCCACCTCTGGAGAATAGTTTGGTATCTGCGTGAACCCTTGTGCTACAAGACTTGCTTTATGTCTCGCCACCTCATTTTCTCATTCTATTTCTGGAAGAAATCTGCTGTATGTATTGCTTATGTGAATACATTCCCTTAATTGAGCAAGATTATTTCTACCTAGATTATACCCTTTGCTTGGGTTCAGTCCAAGTGTTGTTCACACTTTGCCATCGCCATGGTCTTTGGATCTGAATCATTTGAAAGGTTTTTGCAATCTAGTTAAGAAATGTATGTCGACAATTGTAGACTTATGAATATATATTTCTCCAGAATATATAGTTGATGGAAATATCATTACCCATGGTGACTGTTCGCGATTTCCGATGCGTTGAGTTGGGTATTCCGATGTCCATGGTCATTGTACACTATGACCTGGGTTGGTGGAGTTTGCCCATCCATTGGTTTTATACTACCCATTAGGTGTCTGCCAACGTGAAGTTGACTGGCATTTACGGCCTCAATATCCTTGCTTGCAGGAACCCGAATCTTGATGTACTAGTGCCATACTTCTCCCCCTGTTGTTGTGAAGGGGAGTTGAGTGGTTTTTGTTGGTACCTCCATTCTTTCACGCGTATTTTGCAGGATTGCAATATTGTGAGACACCTTTATAGTCAGTAAATGAATTTGGCAAGTTATTTGCAATATGTTGCAAATCTTTGGACGTGTGGTTCAGATCTTTGAGTACGTAGACTTGAGGCAGAAATGTGTTGAGCATTCCACTAATTTCCTGGCATTCTGTATGGTACTTGAAATATCCCCCTAATTCATGGAAATGTTCCTCACTGAATCAACATACTGGCCTTAAATAACTACCCATGTGAGGGGCTTGAGGTATTGACGGTAATACAATTATTCCTCACATAGATCCCAAATATATGTTGAGGGGCCAATGATGTATGTCGGGGTGATGATATTTGTATGCAACCGAATTACTGCATATGAGAAATACTTGGTAGACTTCCACGTATCAAATATAGAGGGGAATAATTTTATGCAATTTGGTCATTGGCGTGTAAAACTACATTACTCCGATGTAAAGTTCGTAAGTTACAATTCTGCTGTTAAGATCATGGAATGAGCTTAATTCTTTGGATAAAGGATTCTACCTAACCAATTTAAGTCTAGACATATAGGACAAAGTGCAAACTTCAATCCTAGGGCCATAATGAAGGCACGAAGGAGAATTTTGCAATGTTGTCCATTCGATTTGCTTGAAATCGATGGTCAGGATAATCAACGAAATTGTTTTTGTGTGGATAAAGGCACAGTTTAGAAGATCATGTAAACTTGTATTTTAAAAACCATGGAATACCTGAATAATCTAGTTAATGGCTTGGAAGAGCCACTTCCCTCAACTTAATGCATTCAAGGAGTCTGAGTGGTTCAGCGAAGACTTTAAGGTGTGCGAGCCTTAAAATTAGCTTCCCTATTTCACATGTAGTGCACATAAAATTCAAATATTGTTAGAATTAAGCATCATACTAGTCATAAACCAATGGAATTGCTAATAGTTTTGGTTTCAACGCAATGTCTGAATGACCAAGGCGAGTATGCCAAGTTTGTTATGTAAAAGACATTCTGGAAAACTATCCTGTACGCAACATGTGTGGCGGGTGTTGGTAAAGAGAAGATATTTCTCTTTATTATCATCATAAGTTTCGCTATGGAAACTATTTTAACAGACATCTCCATAGGTTAGTAGGGTACGAGTTGAACCGAGACACAACTAAGCATCGTCGATGGTACTTGAGTACCCATAGGGATAGTAATATGACTTGAGTTGAGCCAACAATTACATCATCACGTCTAGCTATTGTTTCAATATACCCATTTCTCTTAGTAAGAGTGGAGACATTTTACTTCCCTGAGTATAGAGTTTGTGGTGCATATGTCCACAATGCACATATAATTTCATCAGATTGACCCCCGTAGAAATTTATATATAGATTTGAAGATTCCCGATATGAAAAGCTTTATTAGATATGTAGAACAGATACAAATGTATTTGTACCAAAGTGTTGATACAATATATTGTGAACTACAATATATGATAACAACAATACTTATGTTCTTATTACAACATTACAATATATGCGAGGGTGCAAGGTGGGCCTGTTGTCGAGGAACTTGGACGGCCTCGAACCATATGACAATTACTTCCCCGGATCTTTTCGGTATGTTATGACAAATCTAGTCAACATGGTTTGTTTTTAAGTTAGATTGTCACTATCTTAAATACACAAGTATGTGGGTAAAACAAAAACATGAGGTAGACTAGATTGGATCCAAGTGTTCACTAGACCGTGAAATTCTCCATATAACAAAATAGGGGAGTTGTGCATTGTGCAAGTAGCTGAGGAAATATATGCGAGGGTGCAAGGCGGGCCTGTCGTCGAGGAACATGGATGACCTCGGACTAGACAACAATTACCTCCCCAGATCTTTTAGGTATGTTATGACAAGTCTACAACATGGTTTGTTTTCAAGTTAGACCGCCGCTATCTTAAATACACAAGTATGTGGGTGATACGTCTCCATCATATCTACTTTTCCAAACACTTTTGTTCCTATTTTGGACTCTAATTTGCATGATTTGAGTGAAACGAACCCGGATTGCCAATGTTTTCCGCAAAACTAACATGGTGTTGTTTTTGTGTGGAAATAAAAATTCTCGAAATTGGACGGAAGTTTTTGGATATTTTTTATGGAATATATAAAAAATACTAAAGCAAAGATCAACTGAGGGGGCCCACCAGTTGCCCACAAGGCACTAGGGCGTGGCCACCCCCTTGCACGCCCTAGTACCTTTGTGGGGCCCACAAGGCTCTGCTGACCCTAATATCGATTCTATAAATTCTTATTTTCCGAGAAAAAAGTAAGAGAAGAAGTTATCGCGTATTACAATACGAAGCCACCACCACCTCCTGGTCTTCATTGGGAGGCCAGATCTGCAGTCCATTCATGACTCCAGAGAGGGCGATTTGTCACCATCATCATCACCAATTTCATGACCAATTTCATGATGCTCATTAGCGGGAGTGAATAACTCCTTTGTAGGCCTGCTGGACGATGATGGGGTTGGATGAGATTTATCATGTAATCGAGTCAATTTGTTAGGGCTTGATCCCTAGTATACACTGTGTTTTGAGATAGATGTTGCTATGACTTTTCTATGTTTAATGCTTGTCACTAAGGCCCACTTGCCATGACTTTAAATCTGATCCCCTTATGTTTTCATGGACATATTTGAGTTCCCGGTCCTATCTTGCAAGTTATACACACCTATTACATGTTATGATCCGCATATGCCAAGGTGACAATAATTGATATTCTTTTCGGTGATTACCGTAGTTTGAGGAGTTCATATATTCACTACGTGTTAATGCTTTGTTACGGTTCTCTATTAAAAGGAGGCCTTAAAATCAAGTAGTTTCCTTATGGACCCCGCTGCCATGGGAGGGTAGGACAAAAGATGTCACACAAGTTCTTATCATAAGCACGTATGACTATATACGGAATACATGCCCACATTACATTGATGAATTGGAGCTAGTTCTGTGTCGCTCTAGGTTGTGGCTGTTACATGATGAATGTCATCCAACACAAATATCCTTCGCTAATCCAATGCATACGCTTTTCATATATTTATCTTTGCTAAGTCACTACAAAACTGCTACTGTTACCATTACTGTTGCTATTGTTACTGCTACTATCAAACTATCATATAATTGTGTTGCTGATCACTCTGTTGCTGATATTTAGTTCTCCAGGTTTGGTTGAATTGACAACTCAACTGCTAATACTTGTAATTATTCCTTGGCTCCCCTTCTGTCGAATCAATAAATTTGGATTGAATACTTTACCCTCGAAAACTGTCACGATCCCCTATACTTGTGGGGTCATCAGTGGGTGAAACGAAAACACGAGGTAGACTAGATTGGATCCAAGTGTTCACTAGCATGTGAAATTCTCCATATATAGACAAAATTGAGGAGTTGTACGTTGTGCAAGTAGCTGAGGAAATATATGCGAGGGTGCAAGGTGGGCCCGTTGTCAAGTAACTTGGACGGCCTCGGACCAGATGACAGTTACCTCCCCGGATCTTTTAGGTATTTTATGACAAGTCTAGTCAACATGGTTTGTTTTCAAGTTAGACCGTCGCTTTCTTAAATACACAAGTATGCAGGTAAAACGAAAACAGGAGGTATACTAGATTGGATCCAAGTCTTCACTAGACTGTGAAATTCTTCATATATAGACAAAATAGGGGAGTTGTG
>NC_057801.1:11328633-11368121 GCF_018294505.1 Triticum aestivum | reverse complement strand
TAGTGAAGAAATTTTTTTATAAAGAGATTTAGATTGAAAAAATAGACATGTTTTCCACTGTCTTTTGTCTTTGGCCCCCCAATCTTCTTGGTCTAGCACCGCCACTGTTCACTAGACTGTAAAATTCTCCATATATCCAAAATAGGGGAGTTGTAGGTTGTGCAAGTAGATGTGGAAAGGGACATGGGTGGCACTATGCAGTGCATGTTGGGTCGGCCTCGCACCAACTACCTTCTTGGATGACATTGGACGAAAATGCAATTAATTCCCGGGCCATTCGCTGTGAGCCCAGAAGACCGATAGGCCGATGGGATAGGTAAGTTATGGCATGTACGTAAATATCCTTACTTAAAGTAGTTTATTAAACAGGATAATTTTGTCCATGGGTGCAAATAAATAGGTTAGCTTCCGTTGGATTTGTCTGCCGGTTTTGCGACTACAATGCCCATGCTAGAAGTTAGTGTACGCACTAGATTAATTAATCTTCTAGTTTTGGATATTGATGGACGTCGTTCACCACTTAAGCATGATGAGGCCGGTTTTGAGGCAGGTAGCATGCACCATTCTGCATGAACATATAAGAAAACATCACGCTGGTGTACCAGCATATCATCCGAGGACCATAATTTAGTGCTGAAATAATTGAACATATATTTATCATGAGCCAAGCTAGCTGAAATTCAGATGGAGGGAGGAAAAAGCAGGATGCTATTCCTTGGAGACTTCATACTGGTCAACTAGACTTTTTGGATGACGTGACACACAATTAAATGAGGAAAGGGAGGATGTGGCATCATATCATGATACCGTACCATATTAAATGTTGTACTATTTTTTGTCATGCATGACAATTAATAAGGCAGTCTAATATACTAACTTATAATACCATGCATTACCGAAGTAGTATCATACACTGTATGATATGCATGATAATAGTAAAGGATACTCCCCATTACAACAAGCATGCATGCATGCATGCATGGACTAGTATCTAGAGCTGGGCGTATTCGAGGACAGCAATGATGATCTGAATGATGGTGCCCAGCACGGCCATGGCGCCGAAGAGCCACGCGACGGCGAGCCAGGGGTTGCCAAGACGGTGCCTGAGGACCCAGGCGCCCCACCGGTTGAGCCGGGACCGGCAGTGCGCCCCCAGCTTCACCCCCACGGCGTTGAGGTAGTGCTCGCTAGACGGGTCGAAGACGAGCCCCTCCGCCAGGCGACGGAACAGGTCGCACACCTCGGCGTCGTTGCCCAGGTGGTGCTCGATGACCCCGCGCCGTGACAGCAGGGCCACATCCTCGGGGCTGCCCAGGAGCTGCGACATGAACACCACGTACGCCGTCACGTAGCCGCTCGTCGCCGTCCGGATGTAGCTCTGCTCGTACACGAGGACGTTGCGGAGGATGTAGTTGGTGTTCTCGTCGAACCTGTGGTGAGCCATTCTCAGCACCCCGTTCAGAAAGCTAACGTCCAGCGAGGAGGCTTCTTCATTGTGAAGCCGCCTGAACTTGACGCCGGCTTCGTAATACTCGGTGGCGCGCCGGAATCTTCCTCCATAGTCGCGGCATGGGCCTCTGCACAATAATGCTACACGCACGGATGAATACGGGTGTTTACGGGGCTGACTAGGAAATGATCCGACGTGGCCGCGCTGAGGAATGAGACAGTTAGAAAAATGGAGAACGTGCCGCTGTTTACGCTAGCAAAAAAACCAGAACGCAACAGAACGGCAGCTCGGTTTGCCCTCGTTCCAGATTACTGATCGCGCCGCCTCGGACGACCTCGACTTCTCCGGCCGCCTCGGAGGACCTCGTGCGCTCCCGCCGCGAAGAGCACGTTGACGCTTGCTCCGCTGATCTGTTCGAGCCCCGTGGGCGGGCCTGTTCGTTCGCGTCGGGCATTAGCAGGTAAACCCAAGGCCATATATACTCTGTAGATCAAAGCCGTGTAGTATGCCACAAGCAGAGTATCTGTAGATCAAAGCCATGTACGTGAGTTGTCCGTCTTGCTAAAAGCCATATACGTAGTTATTTTCAGTAAACGTTCAAGTACTAGATAAGGCTAATCAGACTTATGAGAGATGAAGGTTACAATTGGTTTGTAAAATAACTGTATCACGCCACATCAGAACGGCAAAAGTTCTTATGATTGTTTCTGAGTGTTTAGATTTTGTAAAGTTGAACATACAATTTCGTAGTTCAGTTTTAACATGCCAATCTTCAGGTCAATTTGTTACTACCATTCATTTTAGTTATATTGCTACAGGAATGGATGATGGAACTTGTGGTGTTCAAGAATCAAGTGATATGTCTATATCAAGCGATGATGACAGCATTAAGGAACGAAATGAAAACAATGTGGAAGTTGAACATCACCATGGTGAAGCTCAGCCGCATGCGTTACTTGGAGAACCAGAACTGGGAATGACCTTTGATAATGAGAACGATGTGCGAGAATACTACACCAAATATGCTAAAGCGAAAGGCTTTGGTGTGATGAGAAGAAGTTCAAATACTGATGCTAATGGACAACTGAAGTACCTTACACTTTCCTGCACCCGCAATGGTAAGACCCAGTCCAAATCAAGAAATATGTTGAAGCCAAATCCATCAGCCGGGTTAGGATGCAAAGCTAAAATTAATATTGCTCGTGGTCCTCATGGAAAGCTTTATCTTTCAACTGTCATTTTGGATCATAATCATCCATTAAGTCCACAAAAATCTCAGTTATTCAGATGCAACAAAAGATTAGATTTTCATGTCAAGCGAAAGCTTGAGTTGAATGACCGGGCTGGAATTCGAGTAAACAAGAATTTCAATTCTTTTGTTGTGGCAGCAGATGGTCATGACAACCTAACATTTGGTGAGAAAGATTCTCGCAATTATCTAGAGAAAATAAGAAGGTTGAAACTTGGCAGTGGTGATGCTGAAGCGGTTCGTGACTATTTCATCAAAATGCAATCTGACAACCGAAACTTTTTTAGTGTCATGGATGTTGATGATGAATCCCGACTTAGGAATGTATTTTGGGCTGATGCTAGAAGTAGAGCAGTGTATGACTCTTTTCATGACGTCATTACTTTTGACACAACATATTTGATGAACAAATATGATATGCCTTTTGCTTGTTTTGTTGGAGTGAATCATCATGGTCAGTCAGTGCTGCTAGGATGTGCTTTATTATCAAATGAAGATACTGCAACATTTGTTTGGTTATTTCAAGCATGGCTCACTTGTATGTCAAATCGTCCACCAAAAGTTGTTGTTACTGATCAAGCAAAAGCAATTCAAAATGCCGTGGAAATAGTTTTTTCGGATTCTCGATACAGATGGTGCTTGTGGCACATTATGAAAAAGATACCAGAGAAGTTAGGTGGATATGAGGAATATGATCACATCAAAGTTGATGTTGGGAAGGAAGTTTATGATTCATTAACAATAACAGAATTTGAAGTTGCTTGGCTACGTATGCTTGAGAAGTATGATATTGGTGATAATGAATGGCTTAAAGGGCTTTATGAGCATCGACACCGTTGGGTTCCAGCATTTGTGAAAGATGCCTTTTGGGCAGGTATGTCTACTACACAACGTAGTGAAAGTATGAATGCTTTCTTTGATGGGTATGTTAATGCAAAAACTACATTGAAGCATTTTGTTAGCCAATACGAGAATGCTCTTCGTGATAAAGTTGAGAAGGAGAATATTGCTGATTTCAATTCTTTCAACTCAACCATACCTTCTATCACAAGATTTGACATCGAGAAGCAATTTCAAGCAATCTATACAAATTCGAAGTTCAAAGAATTTCAAGAAGAGCTAACAGATATTATGTACTGTGAGCGGAAGTTGATACAAAAAGAAGGGGCAATAGAAACGCACGAGATAACCGAGGATGTGCTAATTGATGAAGAAAAAGGATGGAGAAAAGATATTGTGTACCATGTATATTTCATGAGGAAGAGTTTGAAATTAAGTGTTCATGTCGCCACTTCGAGTTCAGAGGTATTCTCTGTAGGCATGTGTTATGTGTGCTCACTCAGAAGAAAATCAAGGAGGTTCCTCCAAAATACATCCTTGAGCGGTGGAAAAAAAATGTGAAAAGAAAACATAACTTTATCAGATGCACATATGGTGGCATGGACGACAGTCCTGTTGCAAAACGTTTTGATAGTCTGTGCAATTCTTTCTACCCAACTGCAGAGATAGGCGCCATGTCAGATGATTCGTTCAATTCCTTGACTGAAGATCTCCGCACCTTGCAAATTAAGTACACCAGCAACTCAAGTTCTGAAAAGAATAAGGATAAGGCCGGTACACAAGAAGATCAATTGCAGGAAGATGCACCTTCTAATGGGGCAGCAACAAGTAAAAGTTTACTAAGTCCAATAGCTGTTAGATGTGCTGGTCGTCCTCCTTCGTTGAGAAAAGAATCTAAGGTTGATAGGCTTATTCGGCAAGCAAAGGAGAAGAAGAAGAAAGCTGAACTAAGGGAGTAAAAAAAGGTTGCACAGAAGGAGAAGAAGGAAGCTGCAGAAAAGGTATTGTTGCTTATATTACGTTTTTTGTTTTGAAAAATAAGCACCCAAATTCGCGCCTGTTGAGCTCACTACATATGTATTTATTTCAGGCTCGCTCCATGAATTTGAAAAAGAAAAGGTCCAGTAAAAAGAGAAAATCCTCAGAGGATGTTATTCTAGAACAAAATGTTATGGAACATGCATTACGTATTTCTTGTTCTCGGTTGCTTAATACTATTTGTTTCACACACTTTTCTGAGTTAACACTCTTGCAATCTGAAACAGAGTCCACAAGCTTTTTATTTGGATGGCCAAGCTTGTAGTACTACATCGCAGGTATCTTTGTTTCTTATCTTTTTACCTCTAGTAATCACTTGAGCATCCATGTCATTCTATCACGTTCTTTGCGGCAGGAACCATTTGGCTTGGGCATTACCACTGGCAACATGAATCCACCTCAAGGGTCGACTGCAGTATCATTCGGAGGTTCATCGGCAATGCTTATGCCTCCAATTTTAGGAGAATATACAAGTATGTTGTTTCAAGTTCAGCAAGGATCGAGTATAGTGCCAAGTTCTGCAGAGTTACACTCTGATGGAATTGGAGGGCTCAACAATACGACGGATCACAGTTAGCCATGATTTATGTAATTTGATGAAAGGCACCAGGGCACTTGGCAACTTTATTGTAATAGATGAAAGGCACGAGGGCACTAGAAAGTAAACAAATTTATGTTTTATCATTTTGTTTTTCCCTAAAGTAACAGAACCGCTACCAAATTATCCATGGATATATGTGCGTGTACATTGCCGCTGGTTAATTCCAATCACAGAGTTGCTTGTCTCACACATGACTGCCTGCTTTCATGAGCTTCAGGATTATGTAGTGTATGTAAGATTGTTGCTGTCAAAATCTTGTCTAAATTGACAACAACAATCTACAACTATCCCCAGCGGGATACTCTTTATTTACTCTTAAGAATCTCAACAATCGTAGCCAGAACAACAATACATAAGGATGTTTCCTCCTTCAAACTTTCCAGAACTGAACAACTTTATATATTTATTTCATTGATAAGGTTGGAGTACACAAATCCATGTAGCGAGAAGTACATGTTACAATTGAAAGCAACTACATGAGCACTTTTGAGACGTACATGTTACACTCAACAGGAACCACATGAGCAATTCTGTTCGGAACATTCAAGTTATCTTCGGCAGACACACGCATAATCTGCACTCTTATGTGGCCTTTGATTTTGGTCTCTCTTCATTTGGTGAAACAACACTTTGTGTTTCTTGTCGCATTGCACAGAGATACCATATGCTGGAGTGCCTATAGTCCTCTCCCTGCAAAGCAGAAGAAAATTCAGAGCTTGCACAAAGTTTAGAATTTGCGCAAAGGTTCAGAATCTGCAAGTTACAATATTGAGCGCCGATCTCGCCCAGCTGCGCGGGTTGAGATCGTCGAGATTTCCCACTGCACGCTCAGGAGCAGGTGGTCCAGCATCATCGGCCGGCGGCCACCAGTACAACGCGCCGGGCTGCAGTGCGCTCGCCCACGGTGCCGCCAGCATCCATACGAGGAGGCCACCTCACTGCCCTGAAGGAGTAGGCCGTGACGCTTACAAAGAGGACGAGATCGCCTCGCCAGCCTGTAGGATCCCGGAGTGATGCTGCCGCCGCCGACGAGATCCAATAGCCGCATCGGAAGAGCCAGCCATGGCGCATCCAAGGAGCAGGAGGTTGCCTCGCCGCCTCAGATTAGTCCATCGTCTCCGCGTTGGGACGCCGATCTGGAACTCGCCGCATCGGAGCGCCATGAGGGGAACTGCAGCTCGCTCAGACGATCTGGGCGAGCGCACCATCGCGGGAGAGAAAGTAAAAGGGCCGGTGTTTTTTCTTTACTTAATAACCTTTTCTTTGCGCGTCCACAGCCACGTCGGATCGTCTCCTAGTCAGCCCCGTAAACGCCCATATTCGTCCGTGCGTGTAGCATTATTGGCCTCTGCAGCATGCATGCAGGTTACCAGAGTTTATGCATGTATATATGTTAGGGCTATCCCGTCTTATAACCTACTACTTCCTCCGTTCCTAAATATTTATCTTTCTAGAGATTTCAACAAGTGACTACATACAGAACAAAATGAGTGAATCTATACTCTAAAATATGTATATATACATCTGTATGTGCTAGTCCATTTAAAATTTTTAAAAAGATAAATATTTAGGAACGGAGGGAGTAGTACTCTACTCACAACGACTCCTGGAGGTTGCTTGGCTTGAGGTACATATGGCAGAGATGCACCAAATGCTGGAACTCTGGCGGTGGAGGATTTGAGGCCGGCCAGAGGCCACCCATGATATTGCTGATGGTTCCCCAGGCTAGCTTCACAATGGGGCCACTTCCGGCATCGGCATGAAGCAAGGCGTACATCTTCCGGACGACGAAGAACGGTATCTGGTTCTCCAGCATCATCAAGTCATGTTGGAGACTGGTCACATGACCTGTCTTGGGTGTTGGGCCGCCAGCAGCGTCGCCTCCGCCTGTTTTTTCCGTTGGCTCATCGCCATTGGAGACGCCGACAAAGCCGAGCAATGTGATGAGCTGGAAGCCGTCGAACAAAAGCATCATGCAGAAGGCGTCCCATCCCATGGCGACGTCCCCGTCGTAGCAGCTCCTGGCCTCCGACTCCATGGACGCGATGGCCTTGATGAATTCCGCCACCGGCCGCCCACCGCCGGCCATTTCCATGGCCAAGGCCATGTTCGGTGGCTTGCCCGCTTGGCTGCGCCTCATGTCTTCCGTGGCAGAGTTGGAGTCGCCGCGGTGGTATGGTCCGAGGGGCATGAACGTCGGCTGGTACGCGCCCTTGTCGGCGGCGAGGAGTAGCTCCGGAACACGGTAGATCGTCTGTGGTGCCGGTGGGAGAGGTAGGGCGGCAGCACGCATTTCGGTGACAATGATTTCCGAGAGTCGGAGGATGCGGGCGTCGTCGCTGCCGTCCCTTGGTCCTGCTTATTACGTTTGGATATCAGTATATGCCGTTCCAGCAATTAAGAAAAAAAAATTCAAGCTCTCGATCGGCTCACCGTTATTGGAGAAAGATGAAGTGGCGTCCACGGAGGGTGGTACTAACTGTGCGAGCTCAGTTCCGTTCTCCGACATCGGACTCGGTCGATGAAGAACCCAAAGATTGAAACCCCTCCAAAATTTACAGTATATAGTTCCACACAGCCAGGCTAGCTACTTGTTGCTCTGCTGCCTTTGCACCCTCCCCTCCTCCTCCTAGAGCGACCAAATTTATACTCTAGTCGAGAATCAAGATAGACGGAAAATTGGGATTTGTACATTGTGTAGGCATGCTTGCTTGCATCCTAACCCATTCTCTTCCAGAATTGAGTGCGCCGCCAGCCACACTCACTTGAGTTTTCCTTCACCCAGCGACACAAGTGGACCAGCCCGGCCCTATCCAAGTGGACACACGTAACTAACACACGCACACGCGCACAAACACACGCACACACGCACACGCACACACGCACACGCACAAACACACGCGCACACGCACACGCACACGCACAAACACACGCACACGCACGCCCGCCCGCCTATAAATTTGCTCGCTCGACCGGCCGGAGTACTTGCCTACGACCACTTGCCTCCCTTTGCTCGGTCGTTTAAACCAAGTATTCAGCACCCAATGGGTTCAAAGTACTTGTTGCTCTGCCTTTGCACCCTCCTAGTGCTCTCAGGAGCCATCGCTAGAGATATCCCCGCCTCCGGAGCCGCCCCCGTTGCTCATGCGGCTCCCAAGGGCGATGCCGGCACCCACGGTGAGCAATCTGCCACAACTCATTCTCCTGTTTTGTGTGGTTGTTTATGTTCTTCCAAAAGAGGGTTTTTTAACATGGTTCCTCTCACCTCCTCTTTTCATAATAAAGATAAGAGTATATAATAGATCTGAGCCGTTGATTACATTAAATAGTGGTCTGACTAATTCTTACCTTTTTACCTTCCGTATGAAAAGAGGGGGTAAGAGGGACCATGTTAAAATCGCTCTGACCGAAAAGCATAATATATACGGGTTAGTTGATCATTTCCTACCTCTCACCGCAGGTGTTGATGTTGGGGAGCAACAGCCGCGGCTTCCACCTAGATTCCGCTGCCCGTTCCCCCCCTTTTGCCGCGGTGCTACACATCCATGAAAAGAAGATTACGGTGGCCATGTAACCATGCTACCCTGGTGCGGCAATAAATAATCAAATCAGATCTCGCTTGAAACTATATATACGTGTGTGTTTTAATCTCCGTGCTCCTCAGCATGTTATGCCTGTAACCATCGTGCTTATCGGTCCTATGTTAAACCATTTGCCCCCCTTCTTGTAATTTATGCCGTTCTATCACCTCCCTTCATGTAATGTCATGTATGTTATCCACTTGAATAAATCGCGCCAGAGCATCATAGATTCTGTGATACCTCAAGAATGAAAGTTTTATTTTATACTACAGAACAATGACATTCTGAACGGGAGAAAATGTTAGTAGTAAGCGATGCACCCACCCTCGTCAAGCTGGACTCAAAATGCTACGTTCCACCACAAGTTCGAGCAAATAGCAGCTGCAAGACTGGCTACGTATCTTCAAAATGACAACCTCGCAACAACAAATAATCATAGATTGCAGCTCTGAAAGACTCATCATAGACCTCGCCATGTCCAACGAGTTTTGATTACGCCGCTCGGACACACCATGTTATTTGGCGTGTCTCACAGGATGTAAGCTATGGAACAATTCTACAATTCTTCATATGACCTCCAAACTCATTCATCAAATATACACACCCACGATTGGATCACAAAATTTTTATTTCTTCTCAAGAAAACATTCCTAGCCAGTTCTCGTCCTTGGAAATACGTATTAGAGGCAATAAACAAGTTGTATTACTCTATTTCCTTCATTTTAATGACTACGTTTCTATGCTATGTTATAATTTTAATATGTTCTGAATGAGATGTTTTAGAGGAAAACCAAATAACATGTGTGGAATAATAAAAACTAAACCTAGATCCCTAGTCAGTTATCTAGGTTGGTTTATTAATTATAGATGATCTTGTTTTCATGATTTAGAGGGTTTGATCGATCGAGCAGCTGAACCCCGTAGATGTAACAAGACTCACAGGAACTATAGTGGTTCTCAGAAGATATATTGTTATTATACTGTTAGAAGTATATTTACGTTTAAGATAGAGATAAGAGATAGAAATAGGATAGGTTTAACTTGTCCTCTACTCCAAGTCTCTCTCCCTCCATTGTACCTCTATATATACACGGGTCAGATTAATATAACATAATATTCAGCCATCCTACAGTTTTCCACATGGTATAAGAGCCATTAGACCAACGTCGCTCGATCCTTGGTCCTTCCACGACTTCCGCGGCAATGCCGCCCCCGGGAGATTAATCTCCTCTTCCCGGGGGCGCGGCACCCGATCAATCAAGATCGGCTCATAGTTTAGATCAATTCCTTAGATTAGATCAATTTCCAAATTTTCATAGTAGATTGATTTTTTCTTAGCCACCAAATAAATCCAGCGATCTGTAAATCCGGTGATAATCAGTGCAAGATCCATCATCGTGCGCCTCGAGCGGATCTACATCGACACACAGCCGGCCTGCGCCGCTCCGATCAGCCATAGCCATCTTCTCCAACAAAGACGCGTACCTCCTGATCACGGGAGGGTGATACTACCACGCACGAGATCTCTCGGCAGGAGCAGATCCCACGCGTCGCCTGCATGGAGTCATATGAGCGCTGGCCGGATCCATCCCGATCTCTGCCCGGCTGATACCCACGAACCAACCACAACTCCGGGCTCCATCAGCATCCATCCGGCGAAACACGAAGCAACCAGCAGACCCAGGTACGTCCATGCACTCAGATGAGGCTTCAATAAGGTCTGCATCGAGTTCTCCTGTACCGGCAGTATGCCCCAGTTTCAACATGAAGCACCGGGCAAACTGCACCGACCGATCTACGCCGAGCAAAGCAATTTACATTGATCTAGCCGGCCGGTACGCACCGGCGCCAACTGCGTCGACTCCACGAGCATGCATCTGATGTGTGACTCATGCGAGCGCATCGAGACCTGGAGGGCGGAACGTGCAACCGCACACCTCCTGTCCATGCGCATCCATCGACTCGGCTTCAGCTACTCGACGCCTCGCCTTCAACAACGGGTCACAGGCACCTACATGAGCACTTCTGCATCGCCGGGCTATGGATCTATATCTGCATCAACCAGACCAACGACATGCATCTACGTAACCGATCTTCATCTGCATTGACCCCGAGCCGAACGACATCAACCTGTACGACTACGCCGGGCTATGAGCGAACATACTTCTTCAGCATGGCGCGACATCGACACTTCGTCACGCGGAGGGACGCCTTCCAGCGACGCATCATCGTCGACATGCCGCTGCAATGTTATCGCCGACACTTCATCGCCAAGGTCTTCATCAACGTCGTCTTCACCAACATCTTCATCAACACACCGCCGCCGCCTCGTCCACAAGATGGGCACCTAGCGTCCTCTGACAGACTTGTCTGCAAGACGCGACCTCGACGACGGCAATGACCGCGTCACGACGACGGCATCGACCGCGTCATCCATAACTACACGACTGCATCGACACGGCATCACTACAATGACGACCCTACACGGCCACACGGTTCTGGCAAAACCGATATGTGCTCGATGGGCTTCCTCCGGTCTTGGCAAAATCGGTGGACTCATCGCCGACGGCACCCTCTGACATTAGCAAGGTGCATCGTCCACGTCTGCAGCTCCGTCATAGCGCATTTTTTTTTGCGCCTCCGGCTTTGTGCGGCTTCATCATCCACGACGACCACACCATCGACCACGACTACCTCGACCACGGCTACATCATCATGATCGGCTACCTCGACATTAAAGGCTACGTCTACAACAACTCATCGGCAACAACTCCAGTCAACAGCGTCAGCCTCGTCACTTGCGTCCACGACACTCCCGCTGTGACTGCGGGAGGGAATAGAGGAGAAGGCAGGAAGGCACCAGAAGGGGACACAGTCACCGCCCTAGGTGCCGACCCATCAGAGACGCAGTTGATGATGGTGCGGCGGAGAAGACGACGAAAGCACAAGAGTTCAAATTCAGTCGTCATCGTTCGCTTCACTCCCGCTACGACTGAGGGGGAATGTTAGAAGTATATTTACGTTTAAGATAGAGATAAGAGATAGAAATAGGATAGGTTTAACTTGTCCTCTACTCCAAGTCTCTCTCCCTCCATTGTACCTCTATATATACCCCTACACGGGTCAGATTAATATAACATAATATTCAGCCATCCTACAGTTTTCCACATATACAATGGTGATATTGTGATCTACACCGAAGTAATGCAACGTATGTTATCCAATTGAATAAATCATGCCACGGCGTCACCATAGATTTTGTGATACATGAAGAAAAAAAGTTTTCCATTATAGTATAGAACAATGATATTCTGAATGGGAGAAGATATTGGTTTAAGTGATACACCCACCCTCGTGAAGTTGAACTCAAAATGCTAAGTTCCACCACAAGTTCGAGAAGGTAGCAGCTGCAAGACTGGCTTGATATCTTCAAAATAACAACCCCAAAAAGAGAATGACAGTTCTGAAAGACTCGTCACAGACCTCACCCTGTCCAGTAAGATTCTTACGCCACTCGAACACACCATGTTATTTGGGGCGCCTCACACGATATAAGCTACAGAACAATTCCGCAATCTTCAGATGACCTCCAAACTCATTCGTCAGATATTCACACCCACGGTCGGATCAAAATTTAATTTTCTTGTCAGGAAAACATCCCTAGCCAGTTCTCGTTGATGGAAATATGAGTTAGAAGCAATAAATAAATTGTATTATTCTATTTCCTGTATGTTAATGATTACATTTTTATGCCATTTTATAATTTTAAGATGTTCTGAATGGGATGTTTCGGAGGAAGACCAAATAACTTTTTCACCAGAGTCCATTCAAACACACGTGCTAGGTCCACGCCTTTTCCGGAGGACGCCGTGTTGGGGAACGTAGTAATTTCAAAAAAATTCCTACGCACACGCAAGATCATGGTGATGCATAGCAACGAGAGGGGAGGGTGTTGTCCACGTACCCTCGTAGACCGTAAGCGGAAGCGTTATCACAACGCGGTTGATGTAGTCGTACGTCTTCACGACTCGACCGATCCAAGTACCGAACGTACGGCACCTCCGTGTTCAGCATACGTTCAGCTCGATGACGTTCCCCGGGCTCCAATCCAGCAAAGCGTCGGGGATGAGTTCCATCAGCACGACGGCGTGGTGACGATGATGATGTTCTACCGGCGCAGGGCTTCGCCTAAACTCCGCGACGATATGACCGAGGTGGAATATGGTGGAGGGGGGCACCACACACGGCTAAGGAACGATCCGTAGATCAACTTGTGTGTCTATGGGGTGCTCCCTGCCCCCGTATATAAAGGAGGGAGGGGGGAGGTGCGGCCGGCCAGGAGGGGCGCGCCAGGAGGAGTCCTCCTCCCACCGGGAGTAGGACTCCCCCCCTTCCTTGTTGGAGTAGGAGAGAAGGAAAGAGGGGGAGAGGAGGAAGGAAAAGGAGGCTGCACCCCTTGTCCAATTCGGACCAGAGGGGGGCTGCGCACCTCCTTCCTTTCGGCCTCTCTCCTCTATTCCCGTATGGCCCAATAAGGCCCATATACTCCCCGGCGAATTCCCGTAACTCTCCGGTACTCCGAAAAATACCCGAATCACTCGGAACCTTTCCGAACTCCGAATATAGTCGTCCAATATATCGATCTTTACGTCTCGACCATTTCGAGACTCCTCGTCATGTCCCCGATCTCATCCGGGACTCCGAACTCCTTCGATACATCAAAACTCATAAACTCATAATATAACTGTCATCTGAACCTTAAGCATGCGGACCCTATGGGTTCGAGAACTATGTAGACATGACCTAGAACTGTTTCCGGTCAATAACCAATAGTGGAACCTGGATGTTCATATTGGCTCCTACATATTCTACGAAGATCTTTATCGGTCAAACCGCATAACAACATACGTTGTTCCCTTTGTCATCGGTATGTTACTTGCCCGAATTCGATCGTCGGTATCCAATACCTACTTCAATCTCGTTACCAGCAAGTCTCTTTACTCGTTTCGTAATACATCATCCCACAACTAACTCATTAGTTGCGATGCTTACAAGGCTTTAAGTGATGTGTATTACCGAGAGGGCCCAGAGATACCTCTCCGACAATCGGAGTGACAAAACCTAATCTCGAAATACGCCAACCCAACACGTACCTTCAGAGACACCTGTAGAGCACCTTTATAATCACCCAGCTACGTTGTGACGTTTGCTAGCACACAAAGTGTTCCTCTGGTAAACGGGAGTTGCATAATCTCATAGTCACAGGAACATTTATAAGTCATGAAGAAAGCAGTAGCAACATACTAAACGATCATGTGCTAAGCTAACGGAATGGGTCAAGTCAATCACATCATTCTCCTAATGATGTGATCCCGTTAATCAAATGACAACTCTTTTGTCCACGGCTAGGAAACTTAACCATCTTTGATTCACGAGCTAGTCAAGTAGAGGCATGCTAGTGACACTATGTTTGTCTATGTATTCACACATGTATTATGTTTCCGGTTAATACAATTCTAGCATGAATAATAAACATTTATCATGAAATAAGGAAATAAATAATAACTTTATTATTGCCTCTAGGGCATATTTCCTTCAGTCTCCCACTTGCACTAGAGTCAATAATCTAGTTCACATCACCATGTGATTTAATACCAATATTCACATCTGTATGTGATTAATACCCATAGTTCACATCGTCATGTGATCAACGCCCAAAGGGTTTACTAGAGTCAATAATCTAGTTCACATGGCTATGTGATTAACACCCAAAGAGTACTAAGGTATGATCATGTTTTGCTCATGAGAGAAGTTTAGTCAACGGGTCTGTCACATTCAGAGCCGTATGTATTTTGCAAATATTCTATGTCCACAATGCTCTGCACGGAGCTACTCTAGCTAATTGCTCCCACTTTCAATATGTATCCAGATTGAGACTTAGAGTCATCTGGATTGGTGTAAAAGCTTGCATTGTTGTAACTTTTTACGACCGACTCTTTTATCACCTCCATAATCGAGAAACATCTCCTTAGTCCTCACTAAGGATATTCTTGACCGCTGTTTTAGTGATCTACTTTTAGATCAAAATTGTATTCCTTTGCCAAACTCAGAGCAAGGTATACAATAGGTCTAGTACACAACATAGCATACTTTATAGAACCTATGACTGAGGCATAGGGAATGACTGTTCATTCTTTTCTATTTTCTGCCATGGTCGGGTTTTGAGTCTTACTCAACTTCACACCTTGCAACACAGGCAAGAACTCTTTCTTTGACTGTTCCATTTTGAACTACTTCAAAATCTTGTCAAGGTATGTACTCATTGAAAAATCTTATCAAGCGTCTTGATCTATCTCTATAGATCTTGATGCTCAATGTGTAAGCAACTTCACCAAGGTTTTTCTTTGAAAAACTCCTTTCAAACACTCCTTTATGCTTTCCAGAAAAATTATACATTATTTCCGATCAACAATATGCCATTCACATATACTTATCAGAAATGTTGTAGTGCTCCCACTCACTTTCTTGTAAATACAGGCTTCACCGGAAGTCTGTATTAAAACTATATGCTTTGATCAACTTATCAAAGCGTATATTCCAACTCCGAGATGCTTGCACCAGTCCATTGATGGATCGCTGGAGCTTGCACATTTTGTTAGCACCTTTCGGATCGACAAAACCTTCTGGTTGCATCATATACAACTCTTCTTTTAAGAAAACCATTAAGGAATCCAGTTTTGACATTCATTTGCCAGATTTCATAAAATGTGGCAATTGCTAACTTGATTCAGACAGACTTTAAGCCTCGCTACAGTTGAGAAAATCTCATTGTAGTCAACCCCTTGAACTTGTCAAAACCCTTTTGCGACAAGTCGAGCTTTGTAGATAGTAACACTACTATCAACGTCCGTCTTCCTCTTGAAGATCCATTTATACAATATGGCTTGCCGATCATCGGGCAACTCCACCAAAGTCCACACTTTGTTCTCATACATGGATCCCATCTCAGATTTCATGGCCTCAAGCCATTTCACGGAATCTGGGCTCATCATCGCTTCCTCATAGTTCGTAGGTTCATCATGGTCTAGTAACATGACTTCCAGAATAGGATTACCGTACCACTCTGGTGCGGATCTTAATCTGGAAGATCTACAAAGTTCGGTAGTAACTCGATCTGAAGTTTTATGATCATCATCATTAGCTTACTCACTAATTGGTGTAGAAATCACTGGAACTGATTTCTGTGATGAACTACTTTCCAATTCGGGAGAAGGTACAAATTACCTTATCAAGCTCTACTTTCCTCCCACTCACTTCTTTCGAGAGAAACTCCTTCTCTAGAGAGGATCCGTTTTTAGCAACGAATATCTTGCTTTCGGATCTGTGATAGAAGGTGTACCCAACAGTTTCCTTTGGGTATTCTATGAAGACGCACTTCTCCGATTTGAGTTTGAGCTTATCAGGATGAAACTTTTTTCACATAAGCATCACAGCCCCAAACTTTAAGAGATGACAACTTGGATTTCTTGCTAAACCACAGTTCATATGGTGTCGTCTCAACGGATTTAGATGGTGCCCTTTTAATCGTGAATGCAGCTGTCTCTAATGCATAACCCCAAAACGACAATGGTAAATCAATAAGTGACATCATAAATCGCATCATATCCAATAAAGTGCGGTTACGACGTTCGGACACACCATAACGTTGTGGTGTTCCAGGTGGCGTGAGCTGTGAAACTATTCCACATTGTTTTAATTGAAGACCAAACTCATAACTCAAATATTCATCTCCACGATCAGATCGCAGAAACTTTATTTTCTTGTTACGATGATTTTCCACTTCACTCTGAAATTCTTTGAACCTTTCAACTATTTCAGACTTATGTTTCATCAAGTAGATATACCCATATCTGCTTAAATCATCTGTGAAGGTCACAAAATAACGATACTCGCCACGAGCCTTAATACTCATTGGTCTGCATACATCAGCATGTATTATTTCCAACAAGTTTGTTGCTCGTTCCATTGTTCCGAAGAACGGAGTTTTAGTTATCTTGCCCAAAAGGCACGGTTCGCAAGCATCAAATGATTCATAACCAAGTGATCCGAAAATCCATCTTTCTGGAGTTTCTTCATGCGCTTTACACCGATATGACCCAAACGGCAGTGCCACAAATAAGTTGCACTATCATTATTAACTTTGCATCTTTTGTCATCAATATTATGAATATGTGTATCACTATGATCGAGATCTAATAAACTATTTTCATTGGGTGTATGACCATTGAAGGTTTTATTCATGTAAACAGAACAACAATTATTCTCTGACTTTAAATGAATAACCGTATTGCAATAAATATGATCAAATCATATTCATGCTCAACGCAAACGCTAAATAACATTTATTTAGGTTTAACACTTATCCCGAAAGTTTAGGAAGTGTGCGATGATGATCATATCAATCTTGGAACTACTTCCAACACTCATCGTCACTTCCCTTTCAACTAGTCTCTGTTTATTCTGTAACTCCTGTTTCGAGTTACTAATATTTAGCAACCGAACAAGTATCAAATACTCAGGGGCTACTATAAACACTAGCAAAGTACACATCAATAACATGTATATCAAATATACCCTTGTTCACTTTGCCATCCTTCTTATCCACCAAATATTCAGGGCATTTCCACTTCCAGTGACCATTTCCTTTGCAGTATAATCATTCAGTTTCAGGCTTTGGTCCAGCTTTGGGCTTCTTTGCAGGAGTGACAACTTGTTTGTCATTCTACTTGAAGTTTCCCTTTCTTTCCCTTTGCCCTTTTCTTGAAACTAGTGATCTTGTAAACCATCAACACTTGATGCTCTTTCTTGATTTTTACCTTCGTCGATTTCAACTTCACGAAGAGTTCGGGAATCGTTTTCGTCATCCATTGCATACTGTAGTTCATCACAAAGTTCTACTAACTTGGTGATGGTGACTAGAGAACTTTGTCAATCACTATCTTATCTGGAAGGTTAACTCCCACTTGATTCAAGGGATTGTAGTACCCAGACAATCTGAGAACATGCTCACTAGTTGAGCGATTCTCCTCCATCTTTTAGCCATAGAACTTGTTGGAGACTTCATATCTCTCAACTCGGGTATTTGCTTGAAATATTAACTTCAACTCCTGGAACATCTCATATGGTCCATGACGTTCAAAACGTCTTTGAAGTCCCGATTCTAAGACGTTAAGCATGGTGCACTAAACTATCAAGTAGTCATCATATTGAGCTAGCCAAACATTCATAACGTCTGCATCTGCTCCTGCAATAGGTCTGTCACCTAGTGGTGCATTAAGGACATAATTCTTCTGTGCAGCAATGAGGATAAACCTCAGATCACGGATCCAGTCCGCATCATTTCTACCAACATCTTTCAACATAATTTTCTCTAGAAACATATCAAAATAAACATATGAAAGCAACAATGCAAGCTATTGATCTACAACATAATTTGCAAAATACTACCAGGACTAAGTTCATGATAAATTTAAGTTCAATTAATCATATTACTTAAGAACTCCCACTTAGATAGACATCCCTCTAATCCTCTAAGTGATTACGTGATCCATATCAACTACACCATGTCCGATCGTCACGTGAGATGGAGTAGTTTCAACAGTAAACATCAATATGTTGATCATATCTACTATATGATTCACGCTCGACCTTTCGGTCTCCGTGTTCCGAGGCCATATCTGTTATATGCTAGGCTCGTCAAGTTTAACCTGAGTATTCCGCATGCGCAACTGTTTTGCACCCGTTGTATTTGAACGTAGAGCCTATCACACCCGATCATCACGTGGTGTCTCAGCACGTAAAACTTTCGCAACGGTGCATACTCAGGGAGAACACTTCTTGATAATTTAGTGAGAGATCATCTTAAAATGCTACCGTCAAACTAAGCAAAATAAGATGTATAAAAGATAAACATCGCATGCAATCAATATAAGTGATATGATATGGCCATCATCATCTTGTGCTTGTGATCTCCATCTCCAAAGTACTGTCATGATCTCTATCGTTACCGGCACGACACCATGATCTTCATCATCTTGATCTATATCAATGTGTCGTCACATGGTCGTCTCGCCAACTATTGCTCTTGCAACTATTGCTATCGTATAGCGATAAAGTAAAGCAATTATTTGGCACTTGCATCTTATGCAACAAAGAGACAACCATAGAGCTTCTGCCAGTTGCCGATAACTTCAACAAAACATGATCATCTCATACAACAACTTATATCTCATCACGTTTTGACCATATCACATCACAACATGCCCTGCAAAAACAAGTTAGACGTCCTCTACTTTGTTGTTGCAAATTTTACGTGGCTGTTACGGGCTGAGCAAGAACCGTTCTTACCTACGCATCAAAATCACAACGATAGTTCGTCAAGTTAGTGTTGTTTTAACCTTCTCAAGGACCGGGCGTAGCCACACTCAGTTCAACTAAAGTTGGAGAAACAGACACCCGCTAGTCACCTGTGTGCGAAGCACGGCGGTAAAACCAGTCTCGCGTAAGTGTACGCGTAATGTCAGTCCGGGCCGCTTCATCCAACAATACCGCTGAACCAAAGTATGACATGCTGGTAAGCAGTATGACTTGTATCGCCCACAACTCACTTGTGTTCTACTCGTGCAAATAACATCAACGCATAAAACCTTGGCTCGGATGCCACTGTTGGGGAACGTAGTAATTTCAAAAAATTTCCTACGCACATGCAAGATCATGGGGATGCATAGCAACGAGAGGGGAGAGTGTTGTCCACGTACCCTCGTAGACCGTAAGCGGAAGCGTTATCACAACGCGGTTGATGTAGTCGTACGTCTTCACGACTCGACCGATCCAAGTACCGAACGTACGGCACCTCCGTGTTCAGCATACGTTCAGCTCGATGACGTTCCCCGGGCTCCAATCCAGCAAAGCGTCGGGGATGAGTTCCATCAGCACGACGGCGTGGTGACGATGATGATGTTCTACCGGCGCGGGGCTTCGCCTAAACTCCGCGACGATATGACCGAGGTGGAATATGGTGGAGGGGGGCACCGCACACGGCTAAGGAACGATCCGTAGATCAACTTGTGTGTCTATGGGGTGCCCCCTGCCCCTGTATATAAAGGAGGGAGGGGGGAGGTGCGGCCGGCCAAGAGGGGCGCGCCAGGAGGAGTCCTCCTCCCACCGGGAGTAGAACTCCCCCCTTCCTTGTTGGAGTAGGAGAGAAGGAAAGAGGGGGAGAGGAGGAAGGAAAAGGGGGCTGCACCCCTTGTCCAATTCGGACCAGAGGGGGGCTGTGCACCTCCTTCCTTTCGGCCTCTCTCCTCTATTCCCGTATGGCCCAATAAGGCCCATATACTCCCCGGCGAATTCCCGTAACTCTCCGGTACTCCGAAAAATACCCGAATCACTCGGAACCTTTATGAACTCCGAATATAGTCGTCCAATATATCGATCTTTACGTCTCGACCATTTTGAGACTCCTCGTCATGTCCCCGATCTCATCCGGGACTCCGAACTCCTTCGATACATCAAAACTCATAAACTCATAATATAACTGTCATCGAAACCTTAAGCGTGCGGACCCTACGGGTTCGAGAAATATGTAGACATGACCTAGAACTGTTTCCGGTCAATAACCAATAGTGGAACCTGGATGTTCATATTGGCTCCTATATATTCTACGAAGATCTTTATCGGTCAAACCGTATGACAACATACGTTGTTCCCTTTGTCATCGGTATGTTATTTGCCCGAGATTCGATCGTCGGTATCCAATACCTAGTTCAATCTCGTTACCGGCAAGTCTCTTTACTCGTTCCGTAATACATCATCCCACAACTAACTCATTAGTTGCAATGCTTGCAAGGCTTTAAGTGATGTGTATTACCGAGAGGGCCCAGAGATACCTCTCCGACAATCGGAGTGACAAAACCTAATCTCGAAATACGCCAACCCAACATGTACCTTCGGAGACACCTATAGAGCACCTTTATAATCACCCAGTTACGTTGTTACGTTTGGTAGCACACAAAGTGTTCCTCTGGTAAACGGGAGTTGCATAATCTCATAGTCACAGGAACATTTATAAGTCATGAAGAAAGTAGTAGCAACATACTAAACGATCATGTGCTAAGCTAACAGAATGGGTCAAGTCAATCACATCATTCTCCTAATGATGTGATCCCGTTAATCAAATGACAACTCTTTTGTCCATGGCTAGGAAACTTAACCATCTTTGATTCACGAGCTAGTCAAGTAGAGGCATACTAGTGACACTATGTTTGTCTATGTATTCACACATGTATTGTGTTTCCGGTTAATACAATTCTAGCATGAATAATAAACATTTATCATGAAATAAGGAAATAAATAATAACTTTATTATTGCCTCTAGGGCATATTTCCTTCACGCCAGCCATATTCCATGCATTTAGTGCATTTCTAGGGTTTAACGCCAGTAGTTCAAGATCTGCGCCGCCACCACATAAACTCATGGACGGATAGGGCTCGATGTCCCTGCATGTGGTCCTCGGCCCATGACTGGGCCCTGTGCACCCAACCGGGAGGAAGGGCCTGGCACCGGGGGCCACGGAGGGGCCGCCAACATGCGGGTTGTTGCCGTTTAAATCACCGAAAATCCTAGAGGAGCCGGTAATTCAAGTGACCTGGCGCGGCATCATCGAACAGCCCCTGGAGGGCGTGGTAAAAATTTGAGGTCGTTCCGCAGAAGCATTCTCGGAGGTTGTGTGGAAACTAGACCATCTCCGAGAAAAGATCTAGACCATGAGAGGGAACATGTCATGTTTGTGAAGTGGGTGCGGTGCTCGCTCCTCTGTTGGACCTGAAACTTTTTCTGGGCTCACCAGAGTCCATGCTCCTCGCCTTTTTCGGGGGCGCCAACCATATTCCATGCATTTAGTGCATTTCTAGGGTTTAACGCCAGAAATTCAAGATTTGCGCCACATAAACTCATGGACGGATATTGCTTGAGGTCCCTACATGTGGTCGTCAGTCCATGCCCAGGCCCTGCGTGCCCAACCGAGAGGGAGGGCCCGGCACCGGGGGCCACGGAGGGGCCGCCTGCGTGCGGTTTGCTGTCATTTAAACCACCAGAAATCCTCAAGGGGCCGGTAATTCGAGGGACCTGGCGCAGCGTCGTCGAACGGCCCCAGGAGGGCACGGTAAAAATTTGAGGTCGTTCCGCAGAAGCATTCCCGGAGGTTGTGTGGAATTTAAACCTTCTCTGAGGACAGATCTAGACCATGAGAGAGAACGCGTCCTATCTGTGAAGTGCACACCAAAGGTCGGATCAAAATTTAATTTTCTTCTCACGAAAACATCTGTAGCCAGTTCTTGATGAGGGAAATATGAGTTAGAAGCAATAAACAAATTGTATTATTCTATTTCTTGTATGTTAAATTACGTTTTTATGCTATTCATATAGGTTAATTGATTTCCTGGCTGTGATGAAACTTACTTTGTCAAATGGAAAGAGGGCACAAAATCACATACCGCAATCTGTCGCGACTTATTTTCTTGCTTTATGTGGTTGTTTATGTTTTTCCGAAAAGGACATATGGGTTAATTGATTTCCTAGCTCTCAGCACAGGTGTTGTTCAATTCAAGAGGAAACTATGTGTCCTCCTAAAATCCACTGCCCGTTAGCCCCCTTTTGCCACGGAGCTACACATCCATGACAAGAATATTACGGTGGCGACGTAACCGTCCTGCCCTTGTGTGGGAATAAATATGTATTATGAGGATGGCTGCAACCTTACTACTAACAACTTCTCCCGTTCACAAGATTATTAATTTGTATTACAACTATATATAGTGCTGAAACAATAGATTGGGATCTGGCGGCCGTTTGCCCGTTACCGTGAGCCACGTCATCCTCAAAGTGGGTCCCACTGGTCAGAAACAACGTCAACCGAGCAAAACATTAGAGGATGAACTGGTGGTTTATTTCATTTCATTTGAAAAGTGGTATTTAAAAAAAACTAAAGACAAATGTGGTGGTTCTTTTTGCAATTTTCTCATCATAAATACATGAGGATAGGGTAAAGGAAAACACGAGGTAGCCTAGATTGGATTCAAGTGCCCACTGACCTGCCAATTGCCGGTATGGACAAGAAGGGTAGCTGTACGTTGTGCAAGTAGCTGTGGAAATATATGCAAGGGTGCAATGTGGGCCTTTAGTCGACAAACTTGGACGGTCTCGGACTAGACGACAATTACCTCCCCAGATCTTTTAGGTATGTTATGACAAGTCTAGTCAACATGGTTTGTTTTGAAGTTAGACCGTCGCTATGTTAAATAGACAAGTATGTGGGTAAAATGAAAAGTCGAGGTAGACTAGATTGGATCCAAGTGTTTCACTAGACCGTGAAATTCTCCATATATATAGACAAAATAGGGGAGTTGTACGTCCTGCAAGTATATGTGGAAAGGGACATGGGTGGCATTATACAGTGCATGTTGGGTCGGCCTGTTAGAGTTGTGTCGAATATTATTGTACAAGGTAGGTTCCATTTGGACAATGAGTAGTATTGTGTTTAGATAGGATATGAAATTTGTATCATATGCCTCTCATATATTGCGGGGATAGATACACGATGTAACATATGCCAACATAATAGCACATGCGCACAAGGTGGAGCCGGCAGCATGTGCCGGCGCCCGGGTGGCCGGTGTGCGGTATTGTGACGGTGTCACAAGGAGGAGCGCCCAGGCCCGGGGATGTAGCCATATCGGTGAATCTCGTTAACAAATCTCAGTGTCGTGCTTGTGTGATTGCTTGGACATCGTCAAGGTCTGGCAGAAAGAGTGGTTCTACATCACCAAACCATGCGACGCAGCCTGGGCGGCGGCTCCCGAATTCAAATCCGAACCTCCCGCGAGGCTAACCTCGTGGACCAAGAGAAGGGTGTCGACTAGGCAAAAAAGGTAAAAAGGAAAGAAAACAAGGAGGTTGTTACCTCCTTTGCTCTTGGACCGGCCGATCTCACTTATC
Organism: Triticum aestivum; assembly: GCF_018294505.1. Taxonomy (NCBI): domain Eukaryota; kingdom Viridiplantae; phylum Streptophyta; class Magnoliopsida; order Poales; family Poaceae; genus Triticum; species Triticum aestivum. The sequence continues at coordinate 11,344,307 of NC_057801.1, read as the reverse complement.
ACCTTCAGCGGGGGTTTCTAGGTCTCTCTATAAGCAAGACATAGGGTCGACCCCCAAAAGCCGCTTATGTGCGGACCTCCTATTTGGCGCGTATGGCGCCAGGGAACCAGCAAGGGCCCATGTGTTATTCGGGAAAACCAGGAAGCCCCTTTTGTTTTGCTTTTTACTGTTTTAATAATTTTCCTTTTAAAAAATAATTTGGGATTTGAAAAAAGTTGCAAATTTTGAAATGTTCAAGAATTTAAAATTATTCATGATTTAAAAATGTTCGGAAAATGATAAATGCTCACGGATTTGAAAAATATTCACCAAATTCAAAAACAATTTTTGAATTAAAAAAATGTTAGCGATTTCAAAACAATGAACGTGTTTTATTTTTATGAAAACAAAATTATGAGAATTTCCTAATAATGTTGAACGTTGTTTTTGTATTTTATGAAGAAAAAAATGAAGTCGATGATAAACAATTAGTAAGAGCATTTATCTTGAAAAAATGGATGAACATTTTTTTTTGAAAATCTATGTACAAATTTGGAATTTGATGGCCATTTTTGTAATTCAATGAAGAAAGTTTGAATTTTGATGAACGTTTTTCAAAACAATGCGGCACGAAGCCCAACGAGTACAGAAGCCCAACAAATGCGCGTACTAGTAGGCCCAACGCAACCCTCCTGAGGCCCCCCCTCGTTCGCAGCCCGGCCTTCCCACCACGCGAACCGCGAGCACGACGCCGGCGACGAGGACCGACGCCGAGCGCCGCCGCCGAACCCAACCGACGAGCCGGCGGAGATGCTGCTGGAGGAGCTGCTCCGCTGCCAGATCCAGGAGTGGTACCCGGCGTTCCGGCGCCACACGGTCCCCACCGCCATCATCCCGCTCCCGGCCGCCTTCCTCCGCTACCTCGCCGGCCGGACCGCCTACCCCGGCCCCGACGGCCCCGACGAGGGCGAGCAGGGGCCGCTCCCCTTCGTGCCCCCGACGCTCACCTCCGGCCGCGCGCCCTTCCCGCCGCTCCAGGGCCACTTCCCGGACCCCGTCTCCCTCCTCGATCGCGACAACACCGACCCCCTCTTCGGCGGCTCCGGCTCCGACTCCGACGATGACGAGGGCCTGCCCCCGCCCGCGTTCCCGGAGCTCGAGGCCGCGGTGGACGCCGCCATCGCCGGCCTCGGCGGCGCCGCGCTCCCCAAGCTCAACTGGAGCGCGCCCAAGGACGCCGTCTTCATGGCCGCCGACGGCACCGTCCGCTGCACCTGCTTCGCCGAGGTCGCCATGCTGCTCCGCGCCTCCGACTGCGTCGCCCACGACCTCGTCTCCGCGCGCCGCTCCTGCCACGACTTCCTGCGCGCCAAGCCTGTTCGACGGAATGCCGCAGAGGGCGGTCTGAGTGATCCTGGTGAGAATTGCAGCGATGGAGGTGCCCGTGGCGGTGGGAGTGGTGCGCCGGAAGAGGATGCCGAACAAGAAAGCAGTGATGATGATGAGACTTGGGTCGACGATGGGTTCCAGTACTACCTCGCGCTCCGCAAGTGGTACCCAGGCCTCCGCCCCGAGTCGGAGTTCCGCTGCTTTGTGCGGGGGCGGAAGCTGGTCGGCGTGTCGCAGAGGGACCCGTCTGCCTACTACCCTTCGCTGCCTGGGTGGAGCGCTGAGGTGCAGCCTAAGATCGAGGATTTCTTCGAAGAATTCATCGAGCCACAGTTCGCTTCAGAGAATTATACGTTTGATGTGTATGTGAGAGCCGATGGCCGGGTGAAGCTGATCGACTTCAATCCTTGGGGTGGCTATACCCTGCCGCTGCTGTTCACATGGGAGGAGCTTGAGGAGGAGCAGAGAGGGGAGGACGAGCTGGAGTTTCGAGTGGTGATGCAGCAGGGTGCAGTGAGGCCAGGGTTAATGACAGCAATTCCGTATGATATGCTGGATTGGGGGGATGGCAGTGGGTGGGATGTGTTTCTGAAGAAGGCTGGCAATGAGCTCGACAGACAGATGGCATCATTAGGTGTGGATTCGTAGTCGTGCCCTGCTCTACAACAAGGTGCTTGAGGACTCCAGTAGGTGAACAAGTGAAGTGATGGCTCTTGGTAATGTTTCATCTGTCGAACACTAGAAGTACAAGCTTTCTTCAGATTGTGATGCAACTTCGCGATACTAGGCTGTTCTCTTTTCTCTTGACTTCTGTAATGCTAGGTTGCTAGTATTGAATTACCTCGTGTTGCTTTATGTCAGTTATATCTTAAGATATTTACAGAAACATGTCTGTAGTGGAAGTTTGTGGCTCATGGCTGAAATTTCAGTGGTTCTCTTATCTCTTCAACATGAATACACCCCCTATATTTATTTCTTTGCTGTTTCATATGTATCATCAGCTTGTATCTACCCTATTTATTTTGGCACTTCAAATTGAGGCAACGGTTTCAACCTCAAACTCTCTCCCAGTTTGAATCAAACAGTCTTAACCTTGAACTCTCCCCCAGTTCACATTTCAACCTTGAACTCTGCAACGGTCTGGTTTAGGATCCTGTACTCTTAATGTCGTTTCACTGAATTTAACCCTGGTATTCGACATGAGGCGGTGGACACGCCACCCAGTTTGGGGCCGACTTGTCATTCATTCTTTCTCCCCAAACATTGCCACAAATCCGGTTGCTGATGGCACTCCTGTGAGTGAGTATGGGACCAAAGAGTATTTATGTGAGTTTGCTTGATACCCCAGCCAAAAGGGATATATTGAATAATACCCAGGTTATAGCCCGAGGGCCTGGCACATGTAGTCTAATACTCCTTCCGTCCCATAATATTATGGGGTAGATGGCCAACTTTGTTCTCATCAACTTGAAATTGTCTAGGTGTTCAATACTTCAGTCTGTTCCAAGGGAAGTGTCTCATTCTTGGAAGATCTGCCCCTAGCAAAGACAATGTTTTACCTTTTTCTACTGTTAAACTCCTTTAACTCCTGAGACAAGTGACTCTACTAGACAGTAGTAATTCAGTTGGCTGTATACTTGCTTGTGCTATTCAATTTCTGTGAGCTACTAAGCTTGTCCTGTAAGGTGCTCAACTGGCTTATAGCTTATAGATAAGCCTGAAGCTATTTGGGCAACCAAACTAACAAGTCATGAGGTCCTGCCTAATTGTGGCCCATTTGCTTGCTTTGAATCTACTATGGCAGGGCTGTTCTGTTTAACGTTAAGCCCGAATAAGTTAGCTGTTCGGTTCAAAGTCCTAACTTAACTGGTTAAGCATATTTAAATAATAGGCCAAAGCTTAAATTGGGGCAAATTACTTGCTCTGACACTGTTATGGCAGGGATGTTCTGTTTAATGTTAAGCCTGAATAAGCTGTTTGGTTCGAAGTCGTAACTTAACTGGTTAAGCTTATTTAACTAATACAAGGCCAAAGGTTAACTGGGCCAAACAGGCCCCATCATAATCTAGTGTCAGTAGGCATGTCATGTAGGCAACACGAAGCTTACCGGTACCATGTTCTTTGTTTTCGAAATTTCTGATGATGTCATGTTTTATAAATTTTCTCCTTGAAGTGAATTATGACGGTTGTTTTGGTGTGGTTATTGCTTAACAAGGGTGCAATTTACTTTTGTGTGCCAATTTTAACTGAAGGGTGAAAGAAGCGTTACTAGAAATGCTATCTTGGAGCTGAGGGTGCAATGTCTCAGCAATGCCTGAAATCCTGATTCGTATCAATGACTTGCATAATGCACTGAATTTCCTGCCCCATAACTGAAGAATTCCAGAGCTCGTCCGTAGGATATGATGAGCTGTATCCTGCAGTACCTGGGGTGCGTGACAAGGTAGAGTTAACACTGCCTAGCGATTATTAATTCACGAGCATATTACTACTGAATCCTAAGTCTTGAACAGGTTATGTTTTGCAGTGCATGCTGGGACCTGAACCAGAGGGGTACCTAGATAAAAGTAACTGCGAAGCAACATACTTGGAGACGCGTTTTGATGGCTCCATGAGGTAAGAGACTCTAGTCTATACAAATAACCTCAGTTGCATTGCATATCCTGCTGTCAGTAGTATATATAGCCTGCACATCACTGGAATGCTGGCGTTACTCATCAGTAAGTACCGAGTATTGACTAAGCTGCTTAGGGACAAGATGGTGGGTGGGTACGCGTGCCGTGGTCGGCAAAGGGGCAGCTAGCTAGCTAGCCTTGGTATCATAACCTGTAGCTGTACAGCCATTAGAGAATTCAGATAAGAAAGAAAACCATTAGTGAATTCAGATAAGAAAGAAAGCATTAGATAGTTCAGATAAGAAAGCCACACTAGAAAATCCATCTGCAGGCTGCTCGAAGCATCAGCCGTCCATATCCCCCCATGCATCTGCCTGATCAACAAGGAATAGTACAGGCATGCAGCACCAGTTGTTTACTCGAACCCTAGCATGTATATATGTATAATTGTAGACGTCCTTGTGTAGTCAACTAGTCACGGAGATGCCTTATTATAGTACCCCGTACGTCGTTTCCAATATGTATTCCTACAGCGAGATGCACGGGGAGGGGCTCCGTCGGGTTGGGTTGGTAGGGAAAGACGATGTGGGTGCTCCGCGACTGCGTCGCACGTCCAGGGTTTATCAGTTTATACTCGGGGAAGGAGGGCTTTGTTTATGCTCCTGCAATAAGTGTGACACTTGCAGTGCTGAGCTCTGCTAGCTAGGCCATGTGAAGCTTAGAAAGGACACACTGTGTTCATTAATCAGGCCATGTACAGGGAATTTACCGGGTCGATCGTGAGCGCACGTCGAAGCCGGAGGCGGATCCTGATCCGCGTGGGATGTCCACGGGGTGTTTATCCTGCGCATCGCCCCGGCACAAGATATTCTTTTAAGGTACGTGTGAATAACAAACGATTTCCCATGTGAGTAGGATACGCATGGATGCTTCCTCTCAGTTTACTGCATTTGGTCCAGTACTTTTGAGCCACGTTTACGATGACTTGGTCTGGAGAGCATATATGTATACAATTCTACATTGGTACCTGGTTTCGTTAAGTCTGCGGCGAATTGCTGCGTGCAACTGTTGGTGATCTGCATTAGTCGCTAATGAAGGTAAAGTTCATGTCAAATATATTACAGTGAACACAAGAAACTAGAATTTGCTTCCATTAATTGGAAGTAGTAGGAGATAGTTTCTTGTTTTTGACATAACTGTGCTAGCAGGTGCCTAAACCTGACCAATATTTTGTAACCTAATAAATATTTAGAAGAAATATGTACTCTTGTACGGCGTACGGCTGATCAATATACCAGGGAAATAATTGAAGTTACCCAATATAAGAACCTACACATATTTTTGCTTGGCTACCTTACACATGGGCTAGCTACCTTACACATGGCAATGGAGGTTGAGAGGGAGGCTGCATTTATGGGAGCATGACATCCCAGCTAATTATTTGCATTGCAGTTCCCCAGCAAGCTTGTTTCATGCATGCATGCTAAGCCTGAACTGAATTGAATACAAGCTTGTCACAACGTCATCACCACCTAGCTCCCCTCCCCCTTGTTTAACTAATGTAAACAGCATCAACTTGGCCTTGAATGCCACATGAAGAGAGAGCCCGGATGTGGAGGAGTGTAGATTATGTGGCACTGGAACATGGGTGGAGGGGATTAGTTCCACTTCTACTACTACTACTACTACTTAATTACCTTACTTAGCTGAGCATAACAAGGGAATTAGTCATGGGTCCACTGCTGTCTGTCTCCCTCTTAGCACTTGACCCCATATTCCACTGACAGCTCAAGACCTTGCTGGCTCATTAAGCTCTGCACACTAGCGCCTACTCGATTAAGAAACCCCTCACTCTATATAAGTAGCCGCATGCTTGCACGTCTCATGCATTCACAGAGCCTAGCTAGCTACCTGCCAAGAGCTGCCCTGAACCCTAGCCAGTAGTAGCTTCCCGGAACACCGTCACCAGTAGCTCGGTCTCACCTAGGTGGGGAACAGTGACACAGAGCAGCTAGCTGCCTAGCCTAGCCAATGGCGAGCAAGCGGGCCACCACGCGGGAGCTCCGGGCGATGTACGACGACGAGCCCTCCTCCATGTCCCTCGAGCTCTTCGGCTACCATGGCGTGGTCGTCGACGGTGACGATGAAGACGACGACACTGCCACCGCCCTGCCCCAGCTCTCCTTCGTCGACAACTTCAAAGGTGGGTGCGGGTCGGCGGCGGACTACTACAGCTGGGCGTACAACGCCTCCGGCGGGACGCCGGGCGCCTCCTCCAGCTCCACCTCGTCGGTGCTCAGCTTTGAGCATGCCGGCGGTGCCGGTCATCAGCTGGCTTATAATTCCGGCACAGGCGACGATGACTGCGCGCTCTGGATGGACAGCATGGCCGATCATCAGCACGGCGCGGCCAGGTTTGGGTTCATGAACCCAGGGTCGGCCGATGTCGTCCCAGAAAGCCAGGAGAGCAGCATCAAGCAGCCGGCCAAGTCTGCGCAGAAGCGCTCGAGCTCGGTAAGTACCTACATCAAATTTCTCCTCCCTTGCATCACGACACATTTCTGAAACTTTGCATCTAGTCAATTTGAGTGGGAAAAAAAACTGATAAGTTTCCTTCTGTTTAATAAGGGTGGTGAGGCGCAAGCAGCGGCGAAGAAGCAGTGTGGAGGAGGCAGGAAGAGCAAGGCCAAAGTTGTCCCTACCAAGGATCCTCAGAGCGCTGTTGCAAAGGTAGAATCAGCATGAGTCAATTTCTCCCTATTGCTGTGGTGCAAGATTCTTTGCACTGCAAGAAAGTTGTTTCGACGAAGCCGAACTAATCCATGTTACCCGATCGATCATGGATCTTTAGGTCCGAAGAGAGCGCATCAGTGAGAGGCTCAAAGTTCTGCAGGATCTTGTACCCAACGGCACGAAGGTGTGTACCATGACTTCTTCTCATGCTTCAGCACGGTTTTTGTGTGAAAAAATGACCTGGTCATTAGTTGCTAATTTTCTGAATGGAACCAACTCCTGTAGGTGGACATGGTCACCATGCTCGAGAAGGCAATCACCTATGTCAAGTTCCTGCAGCTGCAAGTCAAGGTACGCGACGATCGGTCATCGATGCGTCGACTACTCTTTCGACCCAATTCACATCTATGAACTACATACAGTCTCATGTCGGATCTATGAATTATAACCCGGTTCGCGCATATTCGGTGTGTGTGCGCAGGTGTTGGCGACCGACGAGTTCTGGCCGGTGCAAGGAGGGAAGGCGCCGGAGCTGTCCCAAGTGAAGACCGCGCTGGACGCCATCCTGTCTTCCCAGCAGCAACCCTAGGCCATGGATGCATGCATCCATGTTGAATTTTTATCCAAGTTTTAGATGATCGCGGCGGCACGTGTAAGATCAGAAAAGAAAAGAGAGCACAAGCTCTGGAAAAATACATGGCAGATCATGTTTTTGCTTCACTCCTTTTAGATCAATTCTCCTTGTTTTTTATGTGATCGGGATTTGAAGTTCTGAGCACTGTAACTAGTCCAATAAAACCTAGATGAACATGATGTTACACAGCTTAGTGAAACCTAGACAGGGTCCCGCCATCGCGTGCAATGAAAATAAAGTTGTTGTTTCTATTGAAACATAAAACCATCTTCTTCTTTTGCAGGGAACATAAGATCCTCCCCTTGATTTATACAAGAACAACGCACGGTCGGATTCAGTGAAATGTTATCTTGAGTTCTTCGAATTAGAAAACTGAGCTATGGGGATTTAGATCAAAGGGTATTTGACACCACATGGAAAACAAATGAATTGCACAAAGAGGCTTGAGTGCAAACCAATCCTCAGGAAAGAAAATGTCCCTAAGGATTCATTCGCATTCTCTAAAAAAAATTCCTTTGAAATTCCAAGGATCCAAACTAAACCTCAGGGGTTTGGATCCAGAGCTCCTTTCAATCAAAGGAACCCTAAGTCCTGAAATGGCAACAGGGAGCCTTGCTGAGATGAAAGTAGTTGTTTCATTAATTTGAACCAAAGATCAAAGGGATACAAAGTTTTTTACAAGTTTGAGATGAAAGCGGTTAAAATCAATTCCGCGTCAACTGGAGTTTGAGATGAAAGCAGTTAAAATCAATTCCGCGTCAACTGGGCGGCGGGCCTGAGTAGCATCCATCCATCCATGAATCGCGCAAACCTTATTATCTCACCGGGTCTAGATCTGAGGTTGACAAATGAGCATTTGTCAGGGATCTTAGTTAACTTTTTTCGCAAACAAAAAGGGATCTTAGTTATTAACAAAGTAAATCGCCACAGAATTTGTACAGAGATTTTCTGCTACCAACATTTTCGCAAACATCGGAGATCGTGTGGCTACTTGTGTTTTCTTCTCTCCAGGGTCAAACAGTTTTGTAATGCAACTGGAATTAATTGCAGTTAGTGCGTGATTAGAGGAGGCTCGAGACAACTCCTTAGGATGCTGCTGACGATGATGCCATCATGTCTCAGTACAGCGGGGACACGAATTTCTCATCAACAAAAACACATTGTTACTGAGTACAGTAGAAAAAAAATTGATCTAATTGCACCATCGTTTGCGACGAGCTGTAATTTCTCGTGGTCTACGGTCACTTTGTAGAATCCGCGTAAGAGTTTACGGTAAGAGTTAAACTTAACCTTTTACCCCTTTATTTGTGTGAAAGTGTTGAAAGTTACCCGGTTAAAAATTGTGTTTCTAGTTTTACCCATAGTCGTCATGCATTATTTCCGCATTTTTGCCCCCATCCCAACAACCTCGTGTGGAAGTTGTCCTAGAGGCGACATCAACAAAGTATGACAATCATAATTAGCTAGAATTCTCTTGATTCTACTGAGTGATACCTGCTCTAAAAGAACATTTAGAATCGTACGTCAAATTATAGTGTTGCTTTTTTGATTCCTTAAATGTCCTTGAAACCCGAATTCGCAATTTCACTGTCTTCAACTTAGTTTAGTTACCAATACGAAGTTAAATATGGAAAAAAAATGCATACTTAGGATTATAATTATATAGTCTTTTGGAACAAGTGCCCCTCAAGGTGGTGTTAAATGAGCAATATGTGATTTTTAGAAAGTACTAATAACTAGTAATTTCCAGTGTTGATAAGCGGTCTCGAGATGTCAGGATGGGGAAGGCTGGTAAAATAGTACAAAATGTGGAATAACTCACGACTAGAGGGTAAAAAGAGCAAGAAAAACAACTCGCGGTTGAGAATGGTAAACTGAAACTCGCGGTTAATTGTCACTTTCTAAACTACTGAAACTCGCGGTTGAAAATGGTAAACTGAAACTCGCGGTTAATTGTCACTTTCTAAAGTTCGTGTAAGAATCTGAGGCAAATTATGATCGTTTGCTGTAAAAGAAATGATGATATTCACCCTGTATACCACATGGTTCTGAGATAATTAGAGTGCTGGATGAAGAAACTTGAGAGCTAGATGGGAAAAAACAAGGGCGCATTAGGTGCTCTAAAATGCTTCTTCTGAATAAAAGAAAAGAGATTGTAGCTGACGATCGCACCTATTAGTGCTAATAAGTGCACGATAACGCATCATCAGATGCTTGACATGTGGAACCGACTGTCATAAACATCGCCCATCACGAGATAACCGATCCGATTATGATAAACAACGTCGTTGAAATGCCGCTAATCCCTAATCAGTGCGGTATAATGATGGCCAGGAAGGCAGGAAAATGATGCAGGGAGATGCTGCGTCATGCAACTGGTCGGTGCCTTGAATGCAGAAAATAAAAACAGTGATCATGTCATGTGGTCCTAAGATCCAGAGATTTCTATCTAGGTTCCAATCGTGCAGAACCAAGGTCGGATCGCGGTTTCGGCCATGTGACAGCTCCATTACTCTAGTTGTTGACAATGGGTGTTGCAATATGCAGTATAATGTAGTACAAGCCAAACAAATCAGAGTGAAGATCCAAGCATGGCTGCCATGGATCAAAGTCAACACTGTCCCATGCATGATTTTAGCTCCATAAGATGTTTCATTTCCCCTAGGAAAATATGAATCGGTTGATGTTTCATGCATCATATCTCGACAATTCTGGACACTACAAGAAATATTTTACCAGCAGTTTATACCACACATTTTCCCTCACAAAAAATATTTTACCAGCAGTTTCCCACGCATTTTCACTCGCAAAAATATTTACTGGCAGTTTTGTGCTTTGGAGGTTCTAAAACATAGGTGTCATGTGTGTGTTTCTGTGGGCATGGCAGTCTGTCCCATGTGTGGGTGAGGTCACATTCCAGCAGAATAAAATCTAAAGATTCTTGCACACCATCTACTACTTTATGCATTATTCTCATTTCCCAGCCCATTCCCATGTGACTTTCGAGCATGAATCTTAGAATTTTAAAACCATCGATACCGAGAATTCATGGCACCCCATGTCATAAAAAATTTGATTGAACCGATGCCGAGGAGACGTGAGGAGCATTACGGCATTACCTTCCTCGCAAACTTCAAGTTGCTTTCTCTCCTCTGCAACAACAAAAATAATCAGTAAAATCACATGAATTTAATGCACATGACTTGCCCATCTGTTTCTTTTCTTCTCTTGTTTTCTTCAGAATCAGATGCCCATCTTCCTTGGCAGCACACTGGAGTAGAAACCAATGAATACCATTGATGTAATTTTGGACTGAACTCTAGCACTTTTGCCACCCTCTGTAGTACTGGCAAAGTAATAATATTGCGATAACAAAAAAAACTGCCTAGAGAATTACACCATTATAGAGTAAAGGGCAGTAAAAGGACCCCTCTGATCACATTTTCTTCCTTATGGTATTAAGCATTTAAGCCATCTTCACAGGAAACAAACCTGAATTTTTGCATTGTTGCTCCTGATTACGATAACCTTCAAGATCCTTACATGTCTATGATTCTGAAAAACAGGCTGCTCACCTTAATTCTGACTATTGAGATTTTGTGCAGAGACTACAAACAAACCGGCATTCTGCAGCTTAGATGAACTATTTACATGATGAGAACCTATGGTACATGAAACAGATAGGATCCTGAATTTCTGACCATTTATTCCTCAAGAAGACTCTGGACCATTTACAGCATCAGGAGCAGTAGCAGACTCGATTAATCTCTCGAAATCAATGATGGTCGACTGAAAATTGAACTGATACCCACTTTGCATCCACGATTTTATACACATTGTAGCCTGCATGCTACTAAGAGGAAGGCAGTACTGCTGCTTGTGGATACTGTCCCCTTTGCTTGTGAACAGTTCTTCAGGATCCAAGGAGGTCCCTTGGATTGCCAAAAAGTCACGGGCCATCAACGAGAGCCGTGGGTAACGGGAGGAGTGCCCCCTCCACCATTCCAGAGCATCAGTGGAAATCGGTGCGGGGGGCTCCGCGAGATACTGAGTGAGCTCATCAGCGGCAGTGCTCATACTGACACGACGGCGTTTGCGAATAATCTCTTCAGCAAAGGAGAAGGCGCCATCACCCTCAGTGTTGTCTTGCTGGGTGCTGTAGCCATTTCCGGCAGCTTGGAAGATGCTGCTGTAGTCTCTGACAAAATGGTCCCTTGCGTCCTCCAAGTTGCTGGCGGAGTTGAGGGCGTCAGGGATGAGCTCTCCTTTGATCCTCGGATCAAGAATGGCAGCCGTGAAGGTGTAGATGTTGTAAGCTTGAGATGTGAATTCACGAGCTGTCTTGGACATGTCTCTGGCGATTTTCTCGAACAATTTCTGGTGGCTGCTGTCATGGCAGACATTGATCAACTCAAAGACATGGTCCATGAAGAAGAAGACCAGCCCAACAGTTGGTAATTTGCAGGTACAAAGGTTGGTCGTAGTTTTGTAGAACGGCTCAAGGTACGAGTGCAATGAATTCACCACTGACTTCTCCTCGTCACTCAGAACCCAGTCCCTCGACCCAAAAACGTCTTGAAACTTCTTGATGGTGTTATCCATCGCATTAGGGGCCTGAAGAAAAAACATTAAAAAACGTGAACAAAAAAACCAACAGTCGTGATGGAAAATAAGATGCAGGCATGGACTGTGCAGTACCTTCTTTACTATGTCGAGCACATTGTAGTTGCCGTTCCAATTTGCCGAATGATCAAGAGGGAATTTACACGGGCCTTCTTGGTAAACTTCAGTCCAGTGCTTAAAATCCACCATCATCTCCTGGTTCGAATTGGTCTCGAGGATAAACTCGCGGGCCTTGGACAGCACAGGCTTCACATTTTGTAGGCCATCTTCGATGATAACCTCTAGTGCCTTTGCGGCACAGGGGATGTAGCAGAAGGGGAGCTTCCGGGACTCGAGCTCCCGCCTGAGCTCTTCACAGGCATGGATAGCATGCTGGCTGTTATTATGCGTGCAAGCAAGGATTTTCAAGTCAATGTTAAAATCCTGCAAGACAGCCAGCAGAACTCGCAGAATGTCAGCACCGGTGGAGTGGCACCGAACCCGGCACACGTCAAGCAGGAGTTTCTGCGAGACCCAGCTCTCGTCGATCCAGTGGCACTTGACAGACAGGTACACTATCTGCTCGTAGGAAGTCCAGAACTCAAGGGAGATGGACAGCCGGGACCTGACGCGCTGCAGGGACACCTTGACGTCCTCCTTCATGCTCCTGAACACCTGGAGGGTGATCTCCTGAGCCTTCTCCTTCGGCCAGAGCCTGACGGCCGGGTTCAGATACCTGCAGCTTTCGACAAACGAGCTGTCCTCGAGGGTGGAGGGCGGGAAGGAGGAGCCGATGAGCCACCGAAGGAGCAACCAGTTGACGTAGTCGACGTCCACCGCCGGCTTCGCGCTAGGCTGAGCGCGGACGGCCCGCGCTTTGGCCTGAGCCTGAACAGACTGAACTTGAACCTGTGCCTGCGGCTGAGGCTGAGGTTGCGGGTGAGCTCGCGCCGGGGCGTGCGGCTTCTTGTTCCTGGCAAACATGCCGGAGACGGCGCTCTGGGCAGAGTTTTCGCCCTGCAGATGGAGGTGGTGGTCGGCGAGCTGGTCGTAGCCGGGGTGCCGGTTGTTCAGATGCTTCCCCAGATTGCCTGCATCACAATTGGAACCGTTGTGAAACGGATGTGAGGCGAGTTAGTATTTCCTCCCTCGGTCACAAATATGAGATGCTTTGGATATCTCAATATGGACTACATACGCACTGAAATTAGTGAACAAACACCCTAAAACGTGCCAATATGGACTACATATGCACTGAAACCGAGTGAACAAACACACTAAAACGTGTCTATATACATCCGATTCAGAAAAGAGTTTGTACTCCCTCCGCCCTTAATTACTTGCCTTAGATTTGTATACAATGTTTTAGTGTCAGATGCATTGACAAGTCTAAGACAAGTAATTTGGGAAGGGAGTAATATTTGTGAACGGAGGAAAGTGTTCTAAAGTATAGTAGTTAATGCGCAGACTGACGGCGTTCTTGATGCGTTCTGAAGATTTGTTCAGTAAAAAAAAAATGGTTTTGGGGTCATCGGCGGGTGTGCGCTCTGCTTGCTTACCGGTGGCGGTGGTGAGGCAGTAGGTCTTGCCGCAGAGGCGGCAGGCGCGGGAGCGGCCGTCGGCGGCGGTGTCGAAGAAGGCGAGGTAGAGCGACTTCATGGTCTTCTTCTTCCTGGGCCTGGCGGCCTCCGCGCCGTCGCCGGCGGCCGGCAGGAGGGTCATGTCAGCCATCCCCGGTCACGGTCGGTCGACGGAGCGCGGCAAGATTGGAGCCGGCGGCGGCGGGCGGGGCGGGGAGCCGAGCCGCCGACGACGGGAGGGGAAGGCGGAGCCGAGGAGGACGGCGCGGCGCGGCGCCGATCTGGGCGGGTGGGGAGCTAGGGTTTGGTCTGGGCTCGGGCTCGAGCTCGGTGGTCGGGGTCTGGGTCGGAATCAAGGGCCGGCTCGAACGCCAGCCGGCTCCCTCCATAAGCAGCTGGCGCGTGCGAGCTGACCGTCGCCAATCTTGTTTCTATTTTTATTTATGACCTTTTATTTAACATGATAAAAATCCACGGTGCCATTTTCGTCAGTCAATTAAAAGGAATGGAGGAGCTTCAACTGCTGTAAACCCTAACACACCACCATCGCGGAACATGACAGCAACACAACTCGCCACCGACACCGGCACCGGCCAACCTGGCTACCGACACACGTCGACTACAACTTCGACCTCGACGGCAAGGTTCGCAAGGGGGGAGAACACGGGGCTCACGTTGACGGAGCCCTCCGCAAACGGCCATCGAGCACTGCCTGGACTCGCTTCGTCGTAGCTTCAACTCCACGACAACGACAAAGGAAGCCAACAACTAATGGAAGGACACATTCTATGCCTGAAAAGCCGATTGCGGAAGCCCAAGCTACGGCCCAAACTCGTCTCAGAGTCATCGTAGCTGCCAAATAGGCCTCGGCGGCGTCTGACATATCCCTCCGGAGCCAGAGAGGGGAAGACAATTCCATGTGATGCTTTTGAGAAAGCTCCAAGCACCAAGTTGCTTTTGCTCGGTCCCTTCTCGTGGCATGTACAAACTTTTTGCTTCTTTCTTCTTCGAAAACCAACTTGAGAGGCGGGTTCTGAGAAACCCATAAACCAAGGAAAGTTTTCATTACCAAGTTGTAAATTTTGGATCGAGTTTGTTCATTTTGCAATCCCATGTTGTTTATCACAAGCTAAATAAACGGATGCTGAATTCAACAGCGTGCATGTATCACCACGCCAATGAATTAATGCGCAGAATAGACGCTGTTCTTGATGTGTAACCTCAAGTAAAAAAAAGAATGGGGGTTGGGTGTGTGCTCTGCTTACTGGTGGCGGTGGTAAGGCAATATGTCTTGTCGCAGAGCCTGCAAGCACGGTTCTTGCCGTCGGCACCGGTCTCAAAGAAGGTGAGGTAGAGTGACATCATGGTCTCCTTCTTCTTGGGCTTCGCGGCTCCTCCTTCGACCTCCGCGCCATCACTGGTGACTGGCAAGAGGGGTATATCAGCCATCTTGGTCAGTCGATGGGTGGCAAAATTGGAGCCGATTCTCCTATTCAATTTCCTCTCCTCTCCTTTGCTCTGCCTTGCACCGCAGCGAGTCAGCAGCGGGGAGCCGAGCCACCGAGGATGGGAGGAGGAGGCGGGGATGGGGTTGGGGCTGGGGCTGGGAGGCGGAACCGAGGAGGACGACGCGGTGTCGATGGGGACGGGAGGGGAGCGACGGTGGCTTATAGCCAGGGTTTGGGCTCGGGCTCAGGCTTGGTGGTTGAGGTTTTGTTTGGAAGGGGGCGGCACAAACGCCAGCTCCCTAAGCAGCCAGAGCATGTGAGCTGGCAGGCACTAATCTTGTTTCTATTCTTATAACAAGACAAAAAAACATACCTTTTTTGCCAATTAATTTCTTTGATCCTAAACTGTCACAAACCCTGCCACATCATCGTCACGGAATATGACAGCAAAAAACACGATGACAAGGCTCATAAGAGAAAAATACAGGGCTCGCGCAAACTGAGTGCTCCGCAAACGACCATCGAGCACGTCTCGATGTCGCCGATTGGACTCGTTCCATCGCAGTTTCCACTCCACAACAACCAAGAGAGCCAACAAGAAAAACACAACAATGGAAGGACACATTGCATGCATGAAAAAAGCCGATTGCCCAAGCCTAAGCTGCGGCCCAAACACATCTTGATGCCATCATAG
>NC_057801.1:11326702-11328254 GCF_018294505.1 Triticum aestivum | reverse complement strand
CCCGGCCGAGGATTTCTTCTGAAGATGCCTCGATCTCTTGCTGCCAGTACCGGGGCTCGGCATCCACCGCAGATCACCAAAAAAGGAGGTTTTTGCATGGTCCCCTTTCGTGACATGTACAAAATTTTGCTTCGTTTCTACTCCCTCCGTTCCAAAATAGATGACCCAACTTTGTACTAGCTTTAGTACAAAGTTGGGTCATCTATTTTGGAACGGAGGGAGTATTTGAGAGGTCATGAACCGAAAGGTCGACAACAATGTGGTCCACCGTGAGCACAGTTGCTTTGGATGACCAGGAAAACAGTAGAACCTGCAAAAATGAGGTTCATAAAAATATTCATGAAAGAATGGAGCGTGTTCACGCATGTTGGTTACTCGGCGTTGCCAGAAAGAAAAAAACATTCTGATCATGTCTGTCGAGACAAAAGATACACATGGCTGTCTAAGCCGCGAACACTATTTGCAATCATAGGCCGCCATGTGTTATTTTCCTTGCGCGGCTGGTAAATGCAAGCAACGTTTCCGTGCAACTTCTTGCACATTCATGGTGTATATGTTGTTCTTTTTTCCATGTTGAGCCGGATTAGCAGAGCTCTGCGTCTTCTTTCAAAAAGGGAGGAATAAATACCAAGTATTTCAGCACATAGAAACCATGCCCACCAATGTTTGTCTGATGCATGTGTTGTCTCTGGCAGTCGATTCCATTCTGGTAAACTATGAAAGAAAGATGAGAGGTGTGTCTGTATGCATGTACAAGGCTTTGCAAGCAGAGGAGTTGATGGACAGATGAACTTGAAAGTCAATCCGGATGCAAGTCCAGATATGTTGGCATCCATTCATTTCCTCTTCTTTGATGGTGATCCCCTCCGGATCACGCCCAGCGGCGGCGCCAGGATCAGGAACGGGATCTTGGGCGGCGGATTGCTGCGAAATTCACAGAGCACTTTCGACCATGTCCCTTTTTTTTGGCTCAGCACCATCTCCAAACAAGTTGTAGGAGAAAATTCATGGCATTTCGATATTTGGAAGTTCTATTTATTTTTCTCCGGCGCCTAGCCAAGAGCCCATCCACTTGCTACATTCTTACTAGCAAAAAAAACACAGTTGTCTTAAGTCGGCGTCCTCGTTCATGCGACACTTCTTCTCCTCGAGCGCGGCGACAACCAAGAGCACGGCGACACTTCTTCTCCTCTTGCCCATGCGTTGGAGCAAGGAGAGGCCACACGAGTTCTTTGTGATACGCCTGACCACCCACTACACGTAGCCCCCGCTTGCGCAGGGTACAAGTTGGAAGTAAGTATTGACAAGTGGGCCTGGCCGCTTAGTCTTGAACATCACATGGTGACAACCATCGGTATACAAAGCTGTGGGGTTTTACGACTGGAAAAAAACCCCTCAAAAGTTGTCCGGCAAAAACAAAACCAAAAACCCTCGAAAGTTGTGTGTTTTCTGCAAAGAGAAGTTCACATTACACTCTTCAACTCTAGCCCTAGTCTAATATACACCCTCCAACTCCAATACCATCTAGTTTAGACCCCCCCCCCCTCCCCAA
>NC_057801.1:11305449-11326363 GCF_018294505.1 Triticum aestivum | reverse complement strand
TGACCCAATTGACCAGTTTTGACCTGTTGAGTGGGTGAACAGTAACTTAAAAAAATAAAAAAAAGTTTTTTCAAGGGGTGAAGACTAAACTCAAAAAAATTGGAAATAAAATTCAACAAGCAGTTTCGGATTTTCACCGGGTGAATAGTAATTTCAAGAAACTTACTCATTTAGAAAAAACGAATTAGTTTTGCATGGACGATTTTTCAGTGCGTGATGTCCATGCGAATTTTTAGCTTGTTTGGATATTTGAGTGGTCTTTCAACAAATAATAATAATAATAATAATCGCCCGTACAGTACATGAATAGTTAACTGTTTCACGGATGTCACATTTGTCTTTTTTGCTGAGAGCTACTCAGATGTCCAAACAACCTGAAAATTGGAACGGACATCACGCACTCGAACATCATCCATGCAAAAATAATTCAGAAAAATTATTTTTTTTATTTTTCTGAATTACTGTTCACCCAGGAAAAAAAAATTAAAAATCAAAATTGTTTTTTGAACTTTTACTTTTATTTAAAACTTTTTCAATTTACTGTTCACCCAATGAAATAACGAAAATTGTTTTTTGAATTTGTTTAATTTGTTTAATTTCTTTTCAGTTTACTGTTCACCCAATGAAATAATGAAAATTGTTTTTTGAATTTGTTTTGATTTTTTTATTTCTTTCGAATTTACTGTTCACTCCAGTCAACGTTTCAAAACCGGTCAACGGGGAGAGGAGGGTTGTATTCTGTCTGGTTGTTGGGGGTGTATTCTTAAACAAATGCTAGAATTGAGGGGTGTAATATGCACTTCTCTGTTTTCTGCATAATAAAGTCCTCTGAAGCTGGGGTTTCCCTTCTTGATAAAATCCAGGAAGCAATGGCACGTTAGAGTGCGTGTTGAAAATAGGGGAATCCAAATGAAACCCTTTTTTTTTTTGCTAAGTCTATCTGGAATGCTTTTGTATAATTAGGAATTAATTATAAATAGGTATTCCGTTTCATCTAGGAAAAGAACCTAAAAATATTCCTTGACTTCGAATAAAATCGGTGTTGGAAGAACATGTGGATTCTGCCTGTCCATCAGACAGGACACGCATTTCCGGTGCCGAAAACAGAGACAGTGTCATCATGGATCCCTGCATTTTTTTTCCTTTTTCTCTTTTGTGTTGCGCAGCTGGTGAAACAGGGAGCGCCTCTCCATGGAATTTCTGCCGGTTCATAGATTGGATTGTACTTGTACGTGCACACATGACATGAGCGTCGTTTCTTTTCTTTTCTTTTCTCTTATTTTTGTTGTGGATGGACGAACTCCAGAGGAAGCAACGGCATGTTCTTTCACGAGGAAATAAATACTACTCGACCGTACCTGTTTCGGCACTTGGAAAAGATCAATCATGGCGATGCATGTTCTATTGATGTGCTGTGTCTATCACTCGATTCGATGAGCTATGAAAGAAGAAGAAGAAAGATTTATGGCAAAAAGAAAAAAAAATGATGTCTGTCTGTACAGGGCTAGCAAGCAGAGGAGGTTGGATGGATGAACTTGCAGGTTGAGACACAAGTCCGTCCGGAGATGTCGGCGTGCGTTCATTCATCTCCTCTTCTTTGACGACGACGACGACGATCGCCGCCAGATCACCCCCAGCGGCAGCGCGAAGATCGGGAACGGGATCTTGGGCGGCGGCACGCTGCGGGTTTCGATCGGTACAGTCAGAGCAAGAAGTGGATTCGGTGTCAGAAAATGCGGTAGTGATTGGTTGTGATGTGCGCTTACTGCAGCCGTATGGTCTCCACCTGGGTGAGCTCCGCCTCCACGGCCCCGCGCCGCGCCGTCGCGTGCTGCCGGACGGCCAGCACCCGGCACCCCAGCCCGCCCGCGCCCTCGTACGGGCTCGGCGACCTGACCGAAGCAAATTCAGAGCATGACACCTCGCGGCGAGTTCAGACGAGCTGAATCTTATCTATCTGCTTACGTACCCGTAGAGGAAGCTCTTGTCGTGGAGGCCGACGACGAGCGTGGAGGCCCGGAGCTGCGCCACGGCCGCGGCCACCGTCGGCGCGAGCTCCCCCTCCCGCACCACGATCTCCACCATGGCCTCCGCGACGCCGCCGTCGCAGAGGTCCCTGAAGGCGAGCGCGAGCTGGAAGCCTTGGAGGCGGAGGCGCCGGCGGCGGCGCCTGGAGCGGGCCGGCGCGCACACGTGCAGCAGCGCGATGGAGTCGCCGGCCCGGATGAAGTTGCGCACGGCCCACTGCAGCGCCGCGCGCGACGCCGGGGCCTCCTCCACCACCACCACCACCCGCTGCCTCTCCATGACGACAAGTCCCAGAGGAAGGGATTGCACAAGAGCGCAAGAGCTAGCTAGCTAACCATCCATGGCGCTGGCGTGTAGTCGGGCAAGACGGGGGGATTGGTGAGCGAGCGACAGTAGCTTGGTGGTAGCTGGGTGGCCAGCTGGAGTTCGAGAAGGGAGAAGGGGTCGTTGGGACCAGAGAGAGGTAGGGGGAGGAGGAGGGAGGGAGGGAGGGACCCCTGGCTTGGCTTAGCTAAGCTTTGGATTGGCTTGCCTTGTTGTGCTTGTGCTACTATTATTATCATTCATAATTAAGATGCTGCAGACTCCTAACTGCTACCTAAATCGCCTAGTTTATTGTGTTGTCATGGATCACGTGTGTGTGTGTGTGCTCCTTGGCCATTAGCAGCAGGATAAGATGCTGGTTTGGTTTCATGCTCATGATCAAACTATAACAACAATGGTAATTAAGATTCCCGGATCAAGCTAAAATTTAGAGGCCATACGCGGAGGTACCCAAGACAACAATTTCTTTCTACGGTGTATACCATGACGTACTTGGGGTTGAGGTCCTCTGCAGTATTGTACGGTGTTGTAGTGCGGATGACATGTGGGGCCGGGTCCACAAGGCAGTGACCGTGCTGCATGGTGGGCTACTGCAGAGGACGATCCTAACCCCGTAGTCGAGGTTTGCACGCGCGCTGCGGTTGCCGCACTATCCTGTGCCTGAGGACTAGTGAGGTTGGTGTTAAATTTCAGTTTCAGGAATGTTTCGATCGATCGGCGCCTACCGAAATCAGCTAACTCCAGTGATTCGGGTTTGCATTTCGACGAAAGGGCCCAGACGTTCGCTTGAGACTCAAACAAGTGGACTTATACCCATCCCCTAGCGACTTAAGCTAGGGTTTCCCTGTCCTCCGGCGGCGCCGCCGAGAGTTCCCCTGTGATCGATCGCCCTGCGGCGACCGCAGCTGCTGTCCATAGCCCCGGCTGCTGGGTCCGTCTTTGTGTGACCCTGACGGCTAGGGTTTCCCCAACCAGGAAGATGGCAGCACCCTCGGAGGCAAGCGGATCGCGATCCAAAACCCCGGAAGACCCTAGCGTTTTGCTGGAGCGCTTGCATCTGGAGCAGGATGAATTGGATAATTTGGTGTGGGAAGAAGAAGCAGAGGAGCCAGATGAGAAGCCAAAGTGGCTTGCACTGGCTAGGGTTTTGACGAACAAGTCCTTTGGACAGGGGGCGCTAATCGCCGACATGAAAGCGGCTTGGAACCCTGCCAAGGAGGTGGTTTGGAGGAGGATTAACCCAAACCTGTTCTCGATGCAGTTCAATTGTCTAGCAGACTGGAATAAGGCGCTCCATCAGGGTCCTTGGGATTTCAAGGGCATGGCACTGATCATTGATGAGTATGATGGGTTCAAGAAACCGGAATCTGTAAAGCTGGATAAAATTGAGACGTGGTGTCAGATCCATCGTCTCCCGGATATGGTGCTTAAGAGGGAGCAGTTCGTGAAGAACATGGCGCAGCGCATAGGTGAAGTGGTTGAGATACAGATTGTTCTGCCGAATGGATTTATTGGTGAGTTCGTACGGGTTAGAGTTAAACTTGACGTCACCAAAAAACTGACAAGGTTTGTTGGATTCACAAAGGGAGGAGAAACTGAATATTACCAAGTCAAGTTTGAGAAACTTCCTGTTTTCTGTTACATGTGTGGCCTGCTAGGACACTGGCATGAGGAATGTGGATCCGGTGAACATGATGATAAAAATATGGAGTGGGGTCCGTTTATACTTGCTGATAGAAGGGGCGCTAATGCTAACTGGAACCCGGGCAGAGGCTATGGTCGCAGCTCGGGACGGGATGCAGGTGTCTTTGATGATGAGGGTGACATGAACGACTATGGCAGGGGACGAGGTGCAAACAGATCCCATGGCCGAGGTCGCGGTACTGAGCACAGGAACTTCGCTACAACTGTAGATCCCACTGGACGGGATCATGTCATTCAGCAGAGCTGGCGCTTCAATGCTACAAACGCCTTGTATGACCCCGGGGTTCAGCTGGCTAATGCTGATGGTGTGATGCAACCTGGACAGATAAATGATCCTCTCATTTTGGGTAAAAGGGGGGCAGATGACTGGGGCACTTCAAACATCATTACCAGTGAAGAACTGGGGAATAGTACTGTGGGAGGCCTTGTCCCGCTGGGGATCACAGCTGACAGAGTGGGTACGTTCGAGGGGCCTCATCCACCTAGCTCTAATGGTGGAACCCCTCAAAAGAATGCAAACCGGAAGAAGTATAAGGCAGATGATGGTGCGGCCATTGATAGTACCTCAACTAAATCATCGGCGGCCTCCTCGATGGAGGACCGCCCCTCCCAATGAATCTGTTAAGTTGGAACTGCCGGGGTGGGGGGAATCCCCGGACAGTTCGTGATGTGGCGACGTTGGTGCAGTCGCATTCCCCCATGTTTGTGTTTTTGTGTGAAACTCGACAAAAAGCTAGTAAGATGAGAAGAATTAGAGGGCGTCTCGGCCTTCACGGCTTTGTGGGTGTGGATAGTAATGGTTTAAGCGGTGGCCTAGCATTGTTTTGGCACGAATCTTACCAAGTAACAGTCCTAGGAACAGATGACAGGTTCATTGACATTGCTGTTAGCTCTCCCGGCGGGGAGCAATGGAGATTAACTTCAGTTTATGGCGAACCAAGGGTTGAAAACAGGCACTTGATGTGGACTAAACTTCAATCGTTGAAGCAAGCTTCGTACCTGCCTTGGGTAGTAATCGGAGACTTCAATGAGGCGTTGTGGAGCTTTGAACACATGTCCTTGACGCCTAGGCCAGAAGCTCAGATGGCCGCTTTTCGGGATGTACTAATGACATGTGAGTTAGTAGACTTGGGATTTTCGGGAATACCCTATACATATGACAATATGCGTTCGGGATCGGCAAATGTACGCGTACGGCTGGATCGTGCGGTGGCAACAAACGAGTGGAGAAACATGTTCGCATACTCCTCTGTACAACACCTTGCATCCCCTTGTTCGGACCATATCCCATTGTTGCTAAAGTTTGATGCAGAGCAGGAGAGGCCTAAAGCCAACGTACGACGTTATGAAATCTTTTGGGAACGGGATGCAGAATTGCCAGATCTTGTAAACAAGGCGTGGTCGGCTTTCGGTGTAATGGATAATCTGGGACAAGTCAGTGTTGCCTTGCAATCAACTATGTCATCACTACGGTCATGGAGTAACCGAAGGTTTGGGAATGTTACAAGGGAAATCAAGAAATCACGCAGCCAGCTTGAAGAACTGATGCGAATGAATGCTGATAGACATGAAATAAGGAAGGTGTCTGACAAACTAAATGAGCTGATGTACAAAGAGGAGATGCTATGGTTGCAACGCTCACGTATCATGTGGCTGAAAGAGGGAGATAGGAACACGAAGTTTTTCCAGAGTAAGGCTGTATGGCGTGCACGGAAAAACAGAATTAAAGAGTTGCATGATGCTGATGGGAATGTCTATACAGATACTGCTACTATGAGTAATATGGCTACATCTTATTTTAAGAAAATATTCACAGCAGCTCCGTCCCTAGAGGCTTCGGGGGTGGTGGATCTGGTTCATATGGTGATAACAGACAACGATAATGATAAGCTCTGTGCTGAATTCACTAACCAGGAGATCTCGGATGCTCTATTCCAGATTGGGCCCTTAAAGGCGCCGGGCCCAGATGGGTTCCCAGCTAGATTTTTTCAGCGAAACTGGGAGGTTTTGAAGGAAAGTATTATCAGGGCTGTTAAAGAATTCTTTAAAACAGGTATCATGTTAGAAGGGGTTAACGAGACCTCTATCGTGTTAATCCCAAAAGTTGCTACCCCTACAAGACTTTCTGAATTCAGACCTATTAGTCTCTGTAACGTGATCTATAAGGTGGTTTCTAAATGCCTTGTTAACAGACTGAGGCCACTTCTGGATGAAATTATTTCCCCTGAACAAAGTGCCTTCATCTCTGGAAGGATGATAATAGACAATGCTTTGATCGCCTTCGAATGCATCCACCATATCAAGCAAGAAAAGGATCCAACTAAGAGTTTTTGTGCGTATAAACTTGACCTATCAAAAGCATATGATCGGGTTGACTGGAACTTCTTGAAGCAAGTGATGGAAAAGCTGGGTTTTGCTCACCGATGGATTGACTGGATTATGACTTGTGTCACATCGGCGAGATACTCTGTGAGATTCAATGAAACCCTCTTGGATTCATTTGCACCGTCGTGTGGTCTTCGGCAAGGTGATCCGCTCTCCCCTTTCTTGTTTTTATTCGTGGCTGACGGTCTGTCTGCAATTCTGAGACAACGTGTTGAAGTGGGCTTGATTACTCCAATAAAGGTTTGTCGGCGTGCTCCTGGCATATCACACCTCTTGTTCGCTGATGACACACTCCTATTTTTTGAGGCGTCTCGTGCACAAGCCGAAGAAGTTAAATCATGTCTGGACTTGTATTCAAGTGCTACAGGCCAGTTACTAAACTATAATAAGTGCTCGATTATGTTCGGTGAAGCCTGCCCGATGAATGACCAAGAGGATGTACGGGATGTTTTATCTGTTACAAGCATTGCATTCGAAGAGAAGTACTTGGGGTTACCAACACCAAATGGCAGAATGTCTAAAGGGAGATTTCAAAATCTACAGATGCAGCTAATGAAGAGGCTAGTGCAATGGGGAGATGGGCACTTAGCCCAACCGGGTAGGGAGGTTCTGATCAAATCAGTCGCTGAAGCCCTTCCGGTGTTTGTCATGGGAGTTTTTAAACTACCCTACTCTCTCTGTGATGATCTCACAGTGATGGTGAGAAATTTTTATTGGGGTGCAGAACAAGGGAAACGAAAGGTGCACTGGAAGTCTTGGCAGAAACTGCAACAACCAAAAGGAAAAGGAGGTGCGGGGTTTCATGACTACCGGTTGTTCAACCAGGCCCTCTTGGCTCAGCAGGCTTGGAGGCTCCTAACTAGGCCTGAGAGCCTATGCGCAAGACTGTTAAAGAGTAAGTATTACCCCAATGGCAAATTAGAGGATACGGTTTTCTCGGGTAACGCCTCCTCTACTTGGACTGCTATCAGCCATGGCCTTGAGCTTCTCAAGAAAGGGCTGGTATGGAGAGTGGGAAACGGCCGGAGTATTCGAATACGGAGGGATGCTTGGATTCCTAGGCCCTTCTCTTACAGGCCAGTTTCGACACAAGGTGTATGCCAGTATCGATGGGTTTCCCAACTCTTAAGAGAAAATGGTTCCTGGAATATCAACTTGCTACAACAAACTTTTCTCCCTTGTGACGTTCATGAGATTCTAAAAATAAGAGCTTCTCCAAGACTTGGTGATGACTTGCTTGCTTGGGGTCCAACTGAGAGTGGCGCATTTACGGTAAAATCGGCATACACTTTGGCTTTCAACGAAGCGGGTAAACTGACAGAAGAATCGGCGAGCACTGCTCCAGATGGCCATCGTACATGTTGGAAGATGATATGGAAGATCCTTGTTCCGCCCACTGTGAAGAACTTTGCCTGGCGCGTTGCTATCAACTCACTTCCTACTTGGCAGAATAAACATAAGCGAACGCTTGAACTCTCAGGTATCTGTCCGGTCTGTGGACGAGAGGAGGAAGACGCCTTTCATGCCTTATGCATGTGCCCTCTAGCGGTGCAAATGTGGCGGTGTATGAGTACTGTATGGCGTTTGCCGAAGCTGGAAGAAGTGAGTAATAGAGGTACCGAGTGGCTACTTCATATGCTGCAGCCACTAGGTGAAATTGAACGATGCATGCTAATGCTGACGCTATGGCGAGTATGGCACAACAGAAATGAGGTGACTCACTACAAGGAACCCCCACCAATGGAGGTATCAAAAAACTTCCTCGTGGGCTATTTAGACTCGCTCTTGACGCTAAAATACTCTGAGGAAGAGCAGATGAAGGGGAAACAGGTCATTCCTTATGATCAGGTTATGTTGCCTCGCGAACGAAAGGAACCAGTGGCGAATGCTCGGTGGACGGTGCCAGTGGAAGGTTGGGCAAAACTGAACACTGATGGATCCTGGTCGGCGGATGGGGGTGCAGGTGCCGGGATGGTCCTTCGAGACAGCACGGGCCAGATCATCTTTACATCGTGCAGGGTGCTTTTCGCATGCAGGAACGCCCTGGAAGCAGAGCTCAGTGCGTGTATGGAGGGCTTATCAATTGCAATTCAGAGAACGGAGCTACCTATACATATTGAGATGGATTCCTTACAAGCTGTGAGGATGATTAATGAAGGGGCCACTGATAGATCGGTACTGACCTCGCTGGTGGAAGAAATCAAGCATCTTCGATCTCTCCGTACATCTATTTTTACTCATATTCATCGCAACCAGAATGTTGTTAGTGACTATTTGGCAAAATATGCTAGAACAGAGAATAGAACCGTAGTTTGGCTTACCTCTGGCTTGCCAGAAGTTCTTGAGCTTTGTAATACAGACCGTGACAGTATCACTTAAGTAATACAAAGTTTCAAACGCAAAAAAAAAGAGACTCAAACAAGTGTTTGGAAAGAAAAATTGAATCTTGCGTACAACTGAAATGACTGAAATATTATGACCAAGCGCGGCGGCCCTAGCGGGACTATAGCTAGTACTTGTAAATACGATGTTGCGATTTAATTACTCGCGTGATTGTCACCTTAACCGCCACCGGGTACGTACAAGATGGTCACGCGTTTGAGGTCGGGGGAGTGGTTTAGGGCGTCACTTTAGGAGAGGAAGGGAGGGCATCTTTAATTATTTTGCTATCTCCTCGATCGACATGGACAGCGCAATGTGGCTTATTTGATTTGAGCTGGTGTAGCAGTTGGTTCATTACGTAGTCGGAAGGGATTAGTTTAGGAGATGGGCACGGGGATGCATGACAGCTCCAGTGGGCTATGGTGTCACGCTACCCGTATAAACATATACATGCTCACACAAGGATTCTTCTTCCCTTTGGGGTTTCATAATGAGAAAGATAATTTTGGGGCCAGGTGGCTGCCCTCGCTCAGCAACTAATAAGTGGCCACTGTGCACCGATCAACTAATTGTTTTCCTAGTGATGTTGCATGGCTGAGATGAAGAAAGCTTTATTTTGAGTTAGCATCTGGTTAACTGCATGGTTACACTGGTAGCAATGGAAGAAACAGACAGACAGACAGACGGGGGGCGTTGCTGAACACAAGAGTAGAGCTGATGGTTTTGGGTTGCCCGTGCTGTCCTCTTTCCTTTGTCACATCCCGCGCGTGATTAGATTAGCCTCCTCTAATGAACGGGGATTACGACTGCGTGGCCTGGGGACTCCTTCCGTGTCGCGTGCCTTGTCGATGCGTTGCGGTTGCAGCAGTGCAACTCGATCGTGGCCGACCGACCCCCGTGCCCACCCTACAGATACGGGTACGGTTTTGTTAGCGTGGATCTAAGCTAGTTTGGGGACGTACGTACGGAGAACGCGGCAACTTGTTGGCCGTGTGCATGGAGTTGCTGCAAGAATTGATGGATAGGTTAAAACTCTAGTCAAGTCACCATGCTATGCTCATGTGTAGCACAAGTAGAAGTAGAAGTAGCTCAGCGTCTGATAGGGGAGGAGATTTTGCTTGCTTGCTTTCCACACCAGTCTAGTCCCTAAAGCCAAGCAAAGGAGCCTTTTTTTTTCCGAAACTTCAACATAAAATGACCCGATTCTGAAAATGTTTCACAAACTTGCCCTTTTGCTTGACGTCCGAGCCTAGGGCGCCATGCTTTTTCTCATGACGTCCTATACCGGGACGCCGTCATGTTACATGTCCCTACCATGGGGCCCCAGCCCCAGTTACTATGTAAAAAGGGGCCAGTTTGTGATTTTTCTTTAGATTGAGGTCATTTTGTGTTTGAAACTTTTAACAGGCGTAATCGTGAGTCAACAAGTGACTCGTTGAAGTTTAGGGAAAAGGGCCGGTTTCGTTCATTTTCACAGGGCAAAGCGAGGCCAGCAGGGGTAGAGCAAGAGTGAGTTGTATATGGTGCGCCCGCGTTTGCGTTCTCGTGCCGTGCCTGCTGGCTGGCTGCACGTGTGCTTCTTTCTACCCACCCGACCTCACCTCACCGACCAACCCTCCCTTCCCTTTAAAACAAGCAGCAGCAGCCAGCAGCAGCAGCTTCATTCTAGTTCATGCGATACATACAAAAGGCACGTACGATACGCATCCACCACTACTACCAATACCAATACAATACAAAAGGAAATTGAATCTTGCATGCGTACAAATGAAATGACTGAAATATTACGACCAAGCGCGGCGGCCCTAGCGGGACTAGCTAGTACTTGTAGTACATACGATGTTGCGATTTAATTTCTTTTTTTCCAACCGGGCTCATACCCCTTTCTATTAATTTGGCAATCAACGGAAATACATCAGTCTGTTTGTTGTTCAAGATCGCAAGTCAAGCACCAAGCCAAATAGATCAACTACCAAGCAAAGGAGACTGAAAGGAGGTAGAGCGAGTTGGTGCATCGCCAGGAAACCCACCGCATGACAATCCTGAAATGGACTATCAGCTTTGGAGCGAAAACCTGACGACACTAACAACCGTTGCTCGCCACAAAAGAACCTGTCTAGAGGATAAAACTCCAAAGGAGAGGACCAACATCACCAAAAGAACGATCCAGCGGGCATCAGACCCCAGTGGATATAAGCAAGCTAAGATAAGACTAAAAGGATCTAGCCAATATGAATACCATCCCCATCTCCTAGAAGAAGCCTGCCGCGCGCATAAGATCTGTCCGCCAGCGCTGCCGCCACATGAGCAAGTCTCTTCACACCAGCCTGTAATTTCTTCTTGCCGTCCTCCTTAAGCAACCCCACCCAGTATAACATAAACGAGCAAGCGGTGAAGACGGCCTCCATAGGAGTACGAGCATTATACTTATCAAAAGTAGTTTTATTACGAAGGCACCAAATCCCCCATCACACGGCTGCAATAATCATCATTTAGAATTTTTACCACCTGGGAATAATTTGTATAACCAAGCAAGACTTTGCCAAATAGACCTGGGGCACAAGAAGCCCAGCAGTCAATCCCAGCACGCCCCAGACTCTGCGGGCGAGAGGACAAGTGAAAAAGAGGTGGTTAGCAGTTTCCACGTTTGTGCAAAAAGAGCACATAGGATTTCCTGGTCAATTCCTATGCCACATGTTATCGCGCGTAAGCACAACATTTTGAAACAATTGCCAAAGGAATTTTTTTATTTTCAAGGGGATCGCAGCTTTCCATACCCACTTATAGTTAGGGCCAGATAAATCTCTCTCCAGCCACTCATAAACAGATTTAGTGGTAAATTTGCCCCCATTATTCAAGGACCAGGAAACAGTGTCAGGATTCTCATTTAGAGATCTCTTTTTAGCCTCACACGCCATCCAATTCCATTGCCCCTCTAACTCTCCAAAAAGCCTACGTCTGAAAGTAAGATCGTAGTTATTGTCTACAAAGGAGGCAACAGTACATTCTTGATTTTGACAGATATCATACAAGACAGGAAAACAATCCTGCAAAATACAATTATCTAACCACGGATCATGCCAAACCCTGGCTAAGTCCCCTTTGTTAATGGTGACCCTCCTCCCAGCTATATGAGTATCTTTGACATTCATAATAGATTTCCAGCAAGGAGAATCAGAGAAACGGCTGCGAATATTCGCAACGGTTTTGTTTCTGAAATATTTCGCACGGACAATGTGTTGCCATAGCCCATCACCAGTTTCTAACTTCCACCACCACTTCACAAGGAGGCTAATGTTCTGCTTGTGAAGATCTTTTATACCCAAGCCACCAATTCTTTTCGACCGGAAAATCCTAGCCCATTTGACCATATGATAAGCACACTTCTTATTCTTCCTCCTCCAAAAGAAGCGTCTGCGATGCTTATTAATTTTTTCTATAAAGGTTTTGTTAAAAAGGAACATGGACATCAAGTAAGATGGAATACCATCCAAACTAGAGTC
Source organism: Triticum aestivum (assembly GCF_018294505.1). Lineage (NCBI taxonomy): Eukaryota > Viridiplantae > Streptophyta > Magnoliopsida > Poales > Poaceae > Triticum > Triticum aestivum. Next base: position 11,314,037 of record NC_057801.1, on the reverse strand, counting down.
TAGCAAGGTGAGCCTAGCACCAGACGAGGCTGCATATGCCACCCATGCATCCAGTTTTTTGATCATTTTAACATCCACGGAATCCAACTCAATGTTCTTAAGAGTGGAATATGTAACTGGGACCCCAAGTACCTCATAGGTAAAGAGCCCACACGACAGCCAAACAGCTCTGCATAAATCATGTCAGTTTCATTATCCCCTCCAACAACAAACACTTCACTCTTATCGTAGTTGATTTTCAACCCAGACATGAGTTCAAAAAGATATAGCAACAGCTTGATGTTGACAGCCTTATCAATACCATGTTCAAAACAAAGCACAATATCGTCCGCGTATTGCAGGATGCCCACCCCTCCCTCGATCAGCCCAGAAGCTAACCCTTTAATGAGATTATTTTTTGGGCAGCAATAACCATCTTAGTCAGGCACTCTGCTGCAAGATTGAATAAGAATGGAGAGTGTGGGTCACCTTGTCGCACCCCCTTAGCACTCTGGATATAGGGCCCTGTCTCGTCATTGTTCTTAACATTCACAGTGCCATTCCTTAGGATTTGCGATACCCACCCGCACCACTTTGAATTAAAACCAGGTTTAACATGACAATCCAGTAGGATATCCCAATTAACTTTGTCATAGGCTTTCTCGAAATCGATCTTAAAGACCACTCCCACTTCCTTTTTCACATGAGTATAGTGCAACACCTCATGCAAAGATAAGATACCGTCCATAATGTGTCTCTCTTTAACAAAAGCATTCCGCTGGATGCTAAACAACTTGTTAGCAAACTTCGCGGCCCTGGGATCCATAACTTTTGTGATCAGTTTATAGGGGCACCGTAGCAAGCAAATAGGCCGATACTGCAGTATTTTATTTGCATCCGCAGATTTAGGAAGCAGTGTAATAATGCCATAATTCAAGCATTGAACATCTAACTTGCCCTCATAGAACCACTCAAAAAGGTTGAACAACTCCGGACTCACAACATCCCAACAATGTTGATAGAATTCCACCGGTATATTATCCGGTCCAGGAGCTCGATTAGGTTTCATCGCAAACAATGCTGCTTTAATTTCCTCAAGTGGAAAAGGACATGTCAGGTACTCATTATCTTCAGGCATGATATTTTCATCCTGGGACCATAGGGAGGCATCAATTTGACAAATATTTCCAGTGGCCGGTCCAAATAGGTCTCTATAGTAAGCAGTAGCGTGGGACAATAAATGTTTGGTCCCTTCTACAATCACTGGTCCACACTCCAATGAGATCATAGAGTTTTTTCTACGACGCCCATTGGCCACTTTATGAAAAAATTCTGTGTTATTATCCCCTTTCAGGAGCCATCTCCCATTAGAGAATTGGTGCCAATGGGTCATCAATATACATATTATTAAGCTCAACTAAAATGTTCAACTTCCTAGTATAGGCCTCCCCACAGAGATCATTCTCTTCCTCAAGTTTTTCTAGCTCTTGCAGCTCGAGTCTGATAAGATTTTTTTCTAATCTTGTTTTGTCCAAAAATATTGGACCCCCAACCTTTGAAGAATTTTTTAATTCTCTTCAGCTTGATATTTAAAATATCAATAGGATCACTAGTGTAAACAGGCTAGGCCCAGATTTCTGCCACCAGAGGAAGAAAGTCAGGATGTTCAGCCAGGCGTTATCAAATTTAAAGCATCTACTTCCAGGGGCTCTAGATGATGCCACCCCCCATCCAGGAGTAAGGGATTATGATCAGAGATCTCTTCGACCAATTTTTTAACAGAGATAAGAGGATAAAGGTCCTCCTAGTTCGAGGTCATTAAAACCCTATCCAATTTTTCCAAAGTGGGATGTTCCTGCTTATTCGACCATGTATAACAACCTCCTGACATGTTAATTTCCCTCAGCCCCAGCAGGTGTATAACCGAATTGAACACATCAGAAAAATGAGACAAGGAGGTTTTCTTGTTTTTCTCCCCACTATGACATAGGATGTTAAAAACCCACCAACTAGGTAAGGAATAGTAGTTTTGTGGCACATAGAGGACATCTCTGTTATAAACTCAGGTTTATTTTCATCCTGAGCAGCCCCATAGACCACCAGCAGGGCCCAATTACATTTTTTACTCTTATCAAAAAGATTAATTTGCAAAATAAACTTCCCATGCTTCACCTCAAGGATATCAAACTTATCTTTATTGATCCCACATAGGATACCTCCAGATTTCCCCTAGATGGAATCAGTGGCGGAGCTTCGAAGAAAATGTTGGACGGGCCAACTCAAAGAAAAGCACAACTATCCAGTCTGCAACTATTCCATGAGTTTTTCATTGTTGCTTTTCTGTATGGTTTTTGGCCTATGTGAGCATAATCTTTGCTTATACTCGTACCCTATAGCAGGTGACCCGACAAATTACTCTGGAGGTTTCGCTTTTTTTTTTGTAAGACAAGAAGAAGGCTTGCCGATGCAAATTACTCGGGAATTGAAGATGCAGTGCATGATTGCTTGTTACCTGGGTCACCGGCTAGAACGCTGCTCGCTGTGACGCTGCTGGCTTGGATCGACGAGTACTAGCCCGAACAGACGTGTGGATGGTTAGTGGACTGGGCTAAAAAGCACAGGTATTATTTTTTTTGCCAAAATCCTGGGCGGGCCATGGCCCAGGTTTGCCCCAACTAAGCTCCGCCCCTGGATGGAATCCACTCCCAAATAAATTTTTGGTGTGGGTCCAATTTTCTAAAGAAGGAAGGAGTATAGTTACTCTTCATAGTTTCTTGCAACCCAAGGAAATCCACCTCATTGGCATTAATCATGTCAGTGAGGCAGGTAGACATGCCTTTCTTACCTTCCCCCCTACAGTTCCAAAAGAGGCCAATCATTTATAACGATCAGGTTTATCTCTTACCCTGGTACGTCTGTCAGGACTCATAGCAGCCCTACACCCCTCCTTCTTCTGACTTCTAGTCATGGGTCTAACAGGGTCTTTATGAGGTGAAATGACCATTGTTTGCCTTCGCTGGTTTTTCCTCTTTTTTGTTTAGATTGGACAAGAATAAAAGGTTCCTCCTCATCTTTATTTGTTTCCTCCCAAGTTAAGGACAGGGGGATACTGTTACCCAACCCATCATTGATAACTATATTGGAAGAAGCTCTTTCATTTTTCTTATCTAGAAGCAAATTCCTAGATATTTCTAGTTCACGAATAATATCAACAGTATCAAATTTATCATCAGGAATTTGTACTCCCATAAGAGATGCACGCAACACAATCTCAGTATTAGACAGGTTGGAGAACTGATTTTTAGTGTTGAGCATGTTTTTACCTTCAAAGTCTTGTTTCTTCATTCTGTTAGCAGCCCTATCCTCCACCTTTTCCAGCTTCTCAAATTGTCTACGTGAGGTTAAATCTTCAGGTATCGCCACATCACAGAGAGGGGACCCCGAGGGTGACTCAATAGTGTATACACTGCAGTCCTCCCCCCCTCCGTCGAATCTTCTTCAAGAGGGACGATATGAGGCAGAGAGGGCCAGATCACATAATCTGACAAAGGAGGAAACAAAACCCCATGAGAGCTCTCATAATGTTGTAGAAACATGGGGGAAGGAGGAATAGGGGTTTGGATGATTTCCCAAGCACCTTTTCTAGTGTTGATAGGAGGCACACCCCCATCCTCACATCCCATCTCATCACCAATGTTTTCAGCTGCATGTTGTTTATCGGGGAATCATAATATGTCATTTCTTCTTTATCATGCTCTCTGGCCATAGACTCAATGAGCAGTTCAGTATGATTCCCTTCGTCACTATCCTCCTCTTCTTCGTTCTCAGCAACAGTAGCTAACCTCTGTGAACTTTTGTCATAGCTCTGCAACGAATGATTCCCCACCATAGATGCATCAGTTTCCCCTTGCTCCGTGGAGGAAGCCGGGTATGAATCCACCCTAGCTTATTTTGGAAATGAGGGGGATGCACTGCTATCAACAGCAGTGGAGGTTTGATCCCCCCCCCCCCCGCCCAACAGATACCACTTTCTCAACTTCATAGAAAAAATCATAGAATTGTTCACCTAGCATCCCTTCAGCAGATGGAGGAATTTTTTAACCTCTCGGCACCCAAGCAATATTCTGACATATTCAGGTTTATGTAAAGTTGCCTGATCAACTTCCAGAGTTATACCAACCAGCCCCCCAGCATATGCAACATGCTCAGAGCATCTTTTTTCCAATGGGATATTTCTTACACGAACTCAAGCTTTTTCCATTGTTCCTTTAGCCCCCACAGATGCAGACCATGGAGTAATGCAAACAATGATAGATCCATCTTTCAAAGGAAGACGTTTACCATAACAACATGCTCTTTCTACTTCACTGGCATTAGGAAACCGCATGACAAATTGGGTAGGACTAATGGAGCGAGCAGTGCAACGCCACTTTTTCTTGCCAGATTTATGAGCAAAAATGCCATTAAATTCATGTTCGATCTCTTTCACAGTAGCAGCCCCCTCTATGATAGTGATTACTACATTGTTAGTTTTCTCAGAACTCTGTTTAGATGCACAGAGATCATGAATATAGAAAAAGCCCTGGCCAGGGGACCGAAACCCGCACAACATAGGAACACACTCCCACGGCCTCAATGATTGACATAATTGAGCCATATGACCAAGTTTGTTGCATTTCTCATAACGAATGGTAGGGCAACGTAGAGTGAAATGACCTGGATTGTTGCAGTTGAGGCATCGTTCCTCGGAGCTCTTGGCGGCCGGAGTCGTGGTCTAATCAGCGGCAGGGGGTGGCACCGCATCCTTGGGCGCCGCCATCTTCTGGGTCTCCCACTCCTTGGCTCCTCCTCCCATCGCCCGCGCCGCCGCCTCTCACTTGTCTCTAACCCCGTCTCTAGCAGATCTCGACCTTCCAGGCGTGGCCATCGACAGATCCGGCCGCTGCCACACCATATGGCGCGTCTGGTTGGGCGGCGGTGGCTTGCGCCCACCCCCAAAACCACCGCGGCCAGAGAAGTCGCGCCGACCTCCAAATCTCCCCCCGCCTTGATCCCCCATCGCCTTGGGCGGACCGGCACAGATCTTCGAACCCCCAGTGATCTGAGCAAAGGAGCGGTCGTCGGCGCCAACCTTGCCGCGCCACCAGCCAAAGGAATCGCACGGCGGAGGTGGAGAGGAAGAGGAAACCCTAGCTCTCTCCCATAGGTGCCCGAAGAGATGGGCGAGATGCGAGTCGGATCTGGTCAAAGTGGTGGTAGGTGGGGAATTGAGTGCGCTCCCCTCCCCTCGGTGTCCAATAAATATCTCCTCGCCATTGCCGCGGATGGTCCCCCATGGCGGTGAGGCGGCCATGGATCTGATCCGGCAACTCTCCCGGTGCCAGCTGTATCGCATCCAGCCGTTGCATGTCGCTCCTCCGCGCGTTGCATGCAGGGCCCCGCATGCAGCGAGGGCATGCATGGCGATGAAACGAGGCGGTCAACCCTAGCTAGATGGCACAGGAAGGAGATCACCTGCCCGATCTCGATGCATTCTCCCTCACGCATGTACCGCGTGTCGACCGTCATGCCCCGCTTGTCGATCAGAACCATCCGGAGCGCGCCGTGGCGGAGATGGATCTCGCCGTCGTCGGCGGTGAGCGTGCGCGCTGCGACGAGGTCGGGAACGAACGTGGCGTGCCATCGCGTGTCCGACATCGCCAACACCCCGGCTACATATTTCCAAGTGTTTGTAATGTGTGCCTTCACTTGAGCTAGACGGATAGAGCTCCAGGCCAGGAGAGAGTTACACGTAGCAATGGCCAGGGCCAAGGGCCTGATTAATTACTCGCGTGATTGTCACCTTAACCGCCACCGGGTACGTACAAGATGGTCACGCGTTTGAGGTTGGGGGAGTGGTTTAGGGCGTCACTTTAGGAGAGGAAGGGAGGGCATCTTTAATTAATCAATTTGCTATATATCTCCTGGACATGGACATGGGACAGCGCAAATGTGGCTCGTTTGTTTGAGCTAGCTAGCTAGTGTAGCAGTTGGTTCATTAGTTGAAAGGGACGGGATTACGAAATGGGATATGCATGACAGCCAGCTCCAGTGGATTATGGTGACACGCTACTACACCTATAAACATGTAGAATATGCTGGGACTTTTTTTTTCTTTACGGAAAAATTTCCAATCTATTCATCTTCAATCATGGCAGTACAACACAGGAATTATACTTCACTTTTGGGTTGCATAATTAATTATGAGATAATCTCGGGGCCAGGTGGCTGCCCTGTTGAGCGACTAATACAACTGGTCACTGTGCACCGATCAACTAATTGTTTCCCTTCCCTCTCTCAAAATTTAAAAAGAAAAACGAATTGTTCCCCTATAGTGATGTTGGCTCCATATATGCATGCATGGCTGAGATGAACAAAGCTTTATTTATTTATTTTGAGTTGGCATCCGGCCGGTTAACTGCATGCATGCATGCATGCATGGTTACAGCGGTAGCAACAGGAGAGACAGGCAGCTGATGGTTTTGGGTTGCTGGTGCTGTCCTCTTTCCCTTGTCACATGTCGCGCGTGATTAGCTTAGCTTCAAATGAATGGCGTGGCCTGGGGACGTGCCTTGTCGATGCGTTGCGGTTGCAGCAGTGGAGCTCCATCGTGGCCGACCGACCCCGTGCCCCCTGCGGCTACGGTTTGTGAGCATGGATCAACCTAGTTCGGGGACGTATCGTACGTAGAACGCGGGAACTTGTAAGATTTATTTAGGGCAACTTTGATGCGCGACCTTAAACGGACGTCTGTTTTGTCTAAATTTTTTCCGTTTGGAGGTGGCAAACAGGCGGTGTCCGTCCGGTTCCTAGGATGCGCCGGCCGTGCGTCCAACGCTCGACCGCGTCTCGCTTCGCCGGAGATCATTTACTCTAGAATTAAGCATAGCAAATAGTTCCACATCCGACATGGCCTTACGGCCCAGTCGAAATAAAAACAAATTTCCTTGCGGTCGTGGTGGAGACGCGGCCGAAGAGAGCACGTCGAGCTCCCCTCACAGGCAGCAAAGCAAGGTGTTGGTGGGCGGGCGCCCTGCGGCAATGCAGCGCCTGCCGAAAGGTGTTGGGGTCGACGGGCAGCGCCGGCGGCCGTAGCTTCTCTTCACCGGCAACAAAGAAGAACGAACACCGGCAAAAAGCTCTTCTGAAACGCGGGCGTGGCCCGACTATGGCGTGGCGTGGTCGTCGTTCGGACGGCCTTGATGGAAGGCGACGCGGCCGGAAACGAGGGTGGCGGGGGACGAAGGGAGGGCGGGGAAGAGAAAAGGGGCGTCTGTGCCATCGACGAGCGGGCCATGGAGGACAAGGGCACACGCCGCGCCCGCCCACGCGTGTCTGTTCGGCGCCTAAAGTTGGGCCGGGAACGGACCGAAAACGAACATTGGTCCGTTTGCTCCCGCGCGTTGGGCCGTGTTTTCTATCCATTTACCCCCAAACGGATACGGCAGGACCATTTGGGGCCATGGTTTGAAGTTGCCCTTATTACGTACTACTAGACCCTGTCCGGCCGTGTGCATGGAGTCGCTGCAAGAGTTGGTGGATAGGTTAAAACTCTAGTCAAGTCACCATGCTACGCTCATGTGGGGCTCGTGCAGCACAGGTACGCGGATCCAACCAAAGTCTGGCTGGCTGGCTGGCTGGGTTGCCGTCAGCGTCTGATACGGGAGCAGATTTTGCTTGCTTGCTTTCCAGTCCAGTCCAGTCCCCAAAGCCAAGCAAAGGAATCACAACAATGGCAGAGCAAGAGTGCTTCTTCCTGCCTTTCTGCCGACCTCACCTCACCTGATCGACCAACCCTCCCTTCCCTTCCCTTTAAAACAAGCACAACGTTCTAGTTCTAGTTCTAGGCCAGCCACGCGATACGCAAACCAAACCAGGATGCAAACCCGATGCGGTACTATCTTCTTCATGTGATGCATACAAAAAGTCTGCACAATACGCATCCACTACTACTATTACTACTACTACCACCACCACCATCAATACAACACACCCAATACAAGAAACCAAACAATGAAAGCGCCGGCCCAACCGATTATCTACCGTCGCCAGAGATGTCCCCCTGCCCAACCACACACAGCCGGATGCCTGCCATCAACAAACACACACGGATTCGTGTTGCATTTATCTCCTCCTTTTCAATCCAGCCAAAGTCGGGGCATAGGATGATGATGCTTTACCAGGACGAGCAAGCGCCACCAAAGGAACCAAAAACCCGACTAAAACTTGCTCTGATACCTCATTTCAAACTCTATGTCAAGAAATATAATAGTGTTTACATCACTACTAATATTCCTGTTTCGCGATATATCCCTGTTGGACTACTCCCTCTGTAAAATTGTAATTCTTTACAGAAGGAGTACATAAGAGGTGGTAAAATGCAATCTAGACTACAGATTGTAAGCAAAACAAATACAGAAAAGATACTACTAACTGCCCCCAACAAGCCATGAAAGCACCGGAACAACTTGTTATCGTCGCCGCCATATCCCCACCAAACCAGACACAATTTTTTTAAAAAACATTACACTTGCCTCACAGCACCAGCTGTCCTTTTCATTCCAAACGCG